>NC_056524.1:129882142-129960768 GCF_019175285.1 Sceloporus undulatus | reverse complement strand
GCACCCTCAGTGGTCTCAAAAGTTAGCTTCAGAAGGTTTTCATTAAAGCATTTGTTGCAGTGTATGAGAAATGAGGAAAAGAGATTTCACTTCTGATGCTCCTGGGAGATGTCCCAGAAAAGGTAGTCCACTGGATCCTGACACTTTTTGGAAATGTGTTTAAAAAAAAAATCTAGGCCATAATTCACCACCACCCCTTGCAATTACTGTTTCTATTCTTCTCTCTTTCTTTTTGCATGCCTTCCTGTGACTCAGTGGGGATGAAAGAAAAAAGTGACAAAGGGGAATAGTGCATGAAAAATATTTGGGTATTTTGTATCCCCCTGACTACCAACATGTTTGACTATGTGTTTGCTTAGTTAGGAGTGTAGATTGGGAAAGTGTGCTTATTGGTGAGCACTGTTTGCATACACACAAGACTGGCCAAGCATTTTCATGAATATGAAATCCACATGATTTGATTCTACAAAAAAAAGTTTTATGACAAAAAAAAGTCATGAAATGTTATGGTATGAACAATTTATGAAACGTTATTAGAGTTACAACTTAAATCTCATGATAATCTAAATCTGGATGTTGTCACAAGTAATATTCAAGAGAAATTAAAGGAAGTAAATCACATGTGTGTGAGCGCACGCGTATGCCTTCAAGTCCCATTGAATTATGTCAACCCTATTAATCTGATAGGGTTTTCTTGAGCAAGGAAATCAGAGGCAATTTTGCCCGTTCTTCCTCTGAAATATAGTCTATAGCACCATTCACTGGCAGTCTCCTATCCCCATACTACCGAATGAACCCTTCCTAGCTTCCATGATCAGATGGGATCTGGTGCTTTTAGAGTATTTAGGTACACAAAGGTGGTTTACAGACCACGCCTTTGGGAGGCCTGTTCCCGCCCCTTTCCCCACCAGATCAGGACAGCTGCCACAATGGCAGCCCTCTCTGCCGCTCCCCGATTCCCCGCGGCCTGGAAAGGGGTGCCCTTGGCGCTTCATGCCCCAAGGACACCCGATGGTGGCGGGGACAAAAAGAAGGGGCCGCTTGGCCCCTTTCTGCTTTGTGTCACTGGCGCAGCTGTCTAAGGCTGAGCCAGCGAAGCAAAGCTGTTTCGGCACCAGCACGTCACTTTGCACCGCTCCATTTGGAGGCGGTGCGGTCTGACGTCCCAAAGGCAACACCCAGTAGAATGGGCACCGCCATTTTGTACGTACAGGTATGATCTAGGTTAGGGCATCCTGAATGCAGTTATCACCGCTTGTGTTCCTTAGTATTATGCCAGTCATTGGCAAGAGAAAAGAGATGTGTTAAGATTCTCACTGCGTAGTTTGCCTATCCTTACATTTTTTTCCTTATCCTTTCTTCTTCCATAGTGTTAAAGTATACTTCCTCTCTTATCCTCAGAGAAGATTTTGCATAGAACGAATGTACATTTAACATGTTTTTTTTTTATTAATTGCATTCAATAGTATAGTGGAAGTAGGAGGGACATCCTGTACCAAGATAAGGAAAGGTGCACATATTCCATTACTTTTACTGATGTAATTATGCAGAAGGCGAAGGAGGGCAACAACAGGAAAGAAGAGGAACGAGTAGAAGCAAACACTTCTATAGTGCCTTGGCCCTGGTGAACTGCTTCATGTTGCCATCAATACTCTGCTTCGTGTTGTGTGGTGTGTGTGTGTGTTGTGTGTGTTGTGTGTGTGTGTAGAATCCTGAACTACAGTATTATTGCTCTATTTCACTGTGTAAGTGATCTAATATTATAAGATTCTTGGCTGTGTTTTTAGTATACTTAAAGTGTACTAGAAAAAACACACAATACTGCCTGTATATTATTTACAGAAATCTGACTCTCTGCAGAGCAAATGGAAAAGCAAGCCCACCAACCTTTTCTCTTCCTTCTGCCGAGGTTCTTTTTATTCCTAAGAATTTCTCCTTGATATCTGTGTCAATAACCCAGTCAATCACATGTGTTCCACCTCAATAGATTTCTTTTATTTCAACAGATACCGTTGCAGATCACTAGGCCAAGGTCATCAGTTTGCACTACTCAGAAGAGCAGCAACTCTAAATCTTGAACAAATGGTCAATGGTATATGTCAGCGCAACTTCAGCAGTAGCAGAATCAGCAAAAGGGCTTCTGGGTAAAATGATTTACAGAATCTATTGCAATACCAGTCACTGCAAAGAGATTCACCCCTGAAGCTATTTCTATGTTGATATTAGAGCGTACAGCCAATTCATCCAAATCCCAAACTGGATTGGGCTGATTCAACCAATCTAAATGGGCCCAAACTAGGTCAGATTGGTTGGACAGATTTGGCTCTGAGAGCAATTAAGGCCAATTAGATGATATCAAGATACACCGAAAGAAAAACCAATAACTTTCTTTGAAATGTTGGCAAGGGGACCATTTAGGAAATGCCGACATGGGGAGAAGGGAAACTGGACTTTGCTCACGATGTTTCTGTCTTCAATGGGGCTTTGTGGAGAGTTATAGTAAAGAGAATATATTCAATTATCTTTTGTATTTTTGGTTCTGTTAGCAGCATGAACATTTGTGAAAGAGCCTTATTGGTGCTTGGTGGCAGTTTGTGTGAGCTGTAACTTGAATTCTCATTCTTCATCTACCAGCAATCAATTTTAAATCCATAGTTTTTGAGGGTTTTTTGGGCTGTGTGGCCATGTTCCAGAAGAGTTTCTTCCTGACGTTTCACCAGCACAGATGCTGGCGAAAATGTCACGAAGAAACACTTCTAGAACATGGCCATACAGCCCAAAAACCACAAAAGCTAGAATGCCGCCATGAAAGCCTTCGACTTCACAAAAAAACCTTTTCTTTTAACCCCTTTCTATCATCATACCTACTTTTCCTTATTCTTATATATTTGCTGTTTATTTGAGTGAGTCTATTAACCAGACTCAGAGCTCTGAGTGTTCAGGGGAGCGTTGCACAAAAAAAACCCAAACAAAATAAAACTTCCACCACCACTCCAAAAAACACCAAGAAGAAACAATGTCAGAGAAGGGACCAACAGGAGGAGAGAGCAGTCTTGGTGAGGATGAAGTGAATTAGCAGGAGTAAGAAGGAATAAGGGAATTGGAGGCAAGTCAAGAAAGGCAGGGGAAAATCAAGAAAAAGGAGTGCAGACCAAGCCAGAGAGTTCAGGGAGCAAGTTGTGCATGAATAGATAAATAAACAGATCAGTCCAGAAGGGCAGCAGAGAAGAGAGGATGACAGGAGAGGAACAGACTTGGTGGGGATGAAAAGTGAATTAGCAGGATACATGATTCAGAGAAACACAGAAGGCAGGTAAGTCTAGAAAAAAGGGAATCAGAGTCCAGTGAATCAGCAAACATATTATTCAAACTCTTTCAAGAAGGTCAATTGTACAGTGTTATAATGTGAAGTAACCTCCAACAAATTTCTCACTTGACTTGCTGACAATTTCCTTCTCCAGACGGTGGAGGAAGTCAAAAGGGGGATCACCGGTTAGACCTCATCCTAAATCATAATGAGCAAAACTGCTCAGCAAAGTGGAAGTAGTGGAAATTGAAAATTAAAAAGGGAGTCTAAATTCAATTTGAATGAGTCTAATCAGTCCACTTAATTGTGACAGAAAGTGAAAAATCATACTGAAACCTAAATCAATAGTACAATTGCACAGCTTCAATATATATCCCGTCCTTGTCCCATCCCGTCCCAAGGACGGGATAATTGCAATGTCATGCAATGTCATCATATTTCTTGCCCCAATTGTGTGATTGTGATGGGAGTGTCCTGCTTTGCTCCCATTACTTTCATGCATATGATAATCTCCTTACTTTACTTCATGTCAGCAATCCAAAGGTTTTCTCTCAGTGGCCATTTGATTTCACAGTTGCCCTCACACCACCGATGTGTCAACTCTCCTCATAAAGTAAAGTACCCCCTCCTATAATTAACCCTTTGTTATGTGGGGAAAGGCCTGATAATAGAGGGGCTCTCATTTATCACAAGGTTTTAGTAGCGCATTGGTGGTGACAATGCAACTGGATAAAATGGCCACCAATAAGACAACTTGTTAAAACATGATTTTCTAACAACAGATTGTGACACTTTGATCCCTCTCCCCAATGCTTCTGGTCTCAGAGGTGAGATGAAAATATACTAAGGATAGAGAAACAAGTCAGCTAAATAAGGCCCTGTGGCCTTATGTAGCTCTCCATTGTAGTTCCTTTGCTCATTCACCTCAAGACCAAATACTGAACACAATTGAACCATGCAAATTCACTTCAAAGTCAAAATACAGTTCTAATGCAAGCTACAAAAATTGAAATTCAGATTTCGGCAGGTTTTTTTAAAGTGGGGATCCCCAGGACTAATTTGTGAGAACATTCCCGCCCCTCCAAACAAACATAGTAGGGGGAAACATTGGTTGATTCATTATATTATCTCATCAGGGGACTAAGGGAGTAAGAGTCCCACTCCCCTTTCCATCTCTCAGTGTGAAAAGATAAACACATTCTATGGATATTATACAGCCTGTGTTAGTTATTCAAATGGGATCAAACCTTTGTGTGTTTCCTTAGAAAGGCATCTATAGTCCTGCTTAACCACCTGCTGAAACTGGAAGTCCCTCTGTTGTTAAAGACTTTATGCATTTATCTTCTTTTTCCTGCGTCAATGGCTTTCTCACCTATCCCCTGCACCTACACTCCATCTGGTGAATCCATAACCTACTTGACCTAGTATAAAGTAGATTTTGATGTTGGGCCACAATGAGACCTCCAATAGAGCAGCACATGTGCATGTAGTTAAATTAATTAGTTTTTCTTTAGAACTAAACAAGCTGAAGAATTGCTTGCTGTGATAAACTTTCATAGCAGGAAAGCCTGGCTATTGATTGAAGTTAGGAAGAACTAATTGTGTCTCTTTCATGTTTGGGGTAAAATGATACACTGGAGAGCAATTGGAGAGTGAAAATCCACACTATTCTCTGTGTTCCAGAAGTGTCTCATTATCATGCCTATTGGAAAATGAGAATATTGTTCAGTTCTTCCATCAAACACTTACTGTATTAAATGTTTTATCAGTCATAGAGAACGGACTGGCATTAGAAAAGACCTAACAGAAATATTTTTTAAAAGGAACTCAAGCCTTCAAGTAATAGACTATTCAAAAAATGTGAACACTGAAGCAACTTAAATACCATTAATATGCTTCTTTATTTTGTCTGAACTTAAGCATGAACGTTATGTTTGGTATGTCCAAAATGTGGCATTTTGGCCTGTTACAGACTGCCAAATAAAGCTGTTCGGGTCTCTTTGGAGGTATGCTATTTAAATGATGCATGGGTCCTAAGAGTCCGGAGGTCACGCCAAAGCCACACTCCATTCCTAAGCACTGAAGTGCAGCTTTGGTGCAGCTTCTGGAGTCTTGTGTGTATGCATCATTTAAACAGCATACCTCCAAAGAGACCCGAAGCAGCTTTATTTTGGCAGTCTGTAACCGGCCTATGTTACTTAATTGCTATTAAATCACTCTTGTAGGACTGCAGTCCTATGTAAATTAATCTGGGGATTAGCTCCACTGATCTGTGTGGCACTTTCATCCCAGTGATGGTCTTACTAGGGAGCCCTGGTGACACAGTGGTAAAATGCCAATACTGCAGCCATAAGGTTGTGAATTCAATCCTCAGCAGGGGGCCAAGGTCCACTCAGCCTTCCATCCTTTCATAGATTGGTAAAATGAGTACCCAGCTTGGTAAATGAGTACCCAGTTTGTTGGGGGCAATTGACTTATACACTATAAGCCACTTGGGAGTGCTAGTTCACTAATAAGCAGTATAGAATGTACAGTGGTACCCGGGTTACGAAAATAATTCGTTCCGCGCCGCGTTCGTAACCCGACTCCTTCGTAAGCCGAAAAAGCCTAGCCTAATGGGGAAAAGCCCGATTTCGTGCGAAATAGCGCGGAAAGCACCAATTTTTTCGTAACGAAAACCTTCGTAACCCGGAACAGTTTTTTCCTATTGATTTTTCGTAACCCGGAAATTTCGTAGCGGTGCTTTCGTACCGGGGTACCACTGTACTTGTATTGTATATTGCTATTGCTTTACTCGGTGTGCAAATGGGTGCCACCCACAGTGCTCAATTACTTACGGGGGAAATCCATGTGCCTGTTAGACTTTGTAGGGAGGACTTGATCTTGTCTGCCTGGGCCAAAAGGCCCATTCCACCAACACCAACACCCATTCTAGCATCATCCTATTTAGACAATGCATGTCCCAAGCCCTGGTTCCAGAGCAAGCAATCTGGACAACATCTAGAATGTTCCAGAACCGGTTGACATCTTAGAATGCAGTAAAAAACTACCTGTTGCTCCATATTCCCCTTATTCCGTGTCATGCCATCTTCTATCACTACAGTCACTGTTTCTGAGGTCAGAGCCATAGACCTGCTAGGCAACTTATTCTGACCTCAGAAGCAAGCAACCACGTTGGCAGCAAACCACTAGCAACCATGGCACAGGAACAGAGGCTGAGGTAATGGGGGCAGGTCAAGGCAGCTGCAGGGCCAGATACTTTGGGCTGCCTCTGGAGTATCTGGCAATGAAGACGAGGCCTAGGGACTGAGAAGCTTTCGCACACATTATTTCCCCGTTATGGGAAGGGAAGGGGATGCTCGGGGCCGCGCAAAACTGGGAAAAACTTTATCACACAGCAAATTGTCCCAAATGGGCCCCATTCTGTTTTGTGGCACCAAACCACAAAACCACAGCCCAGCAACCTCAAGTAATGAGGGCATCATAGCTGCGCAGCACCACCCACAAGGCGCGCACAACTATGAGTCGCAGGTCTTTTCAGGTTTGCTGTGGTGCAGCTCTGCAGCAAAAAGGAGTCGCTTTTTACTGCTCCTTTTTTGCTGAGCAGCAGTGTTGTACAATCTGGTGCTGCGGTGCTGCTGTGGCGCAAAGAGAGGCGCTCCTGGCGCCTCTTTCTGGCGGTCTGTACCCCGCCTAAAGACAATGAGAGTCTATGGTTATAAGTAATGAGAGGGTGGTAGTTGGTTGAGATTCTTAATGCTTGGGTGTGTGTGTGTGTGTTCCATGTGCCATAAAAAAAATGCCCCAACTTACTTATGTTGGGTAATATGGCATAAGTGAGGATTTTATATGAATGGACCAAAGACAAAGTCCCATAAACTGAACAAGCTCTTCTTATATACTATGGACATTTATTTCTGGAATTTTTTCAAGAGAACAGAAACAAGTGAGATTCTTCATTCACCGCTCATGTATGACGCCCAGAAATGTTGAACTCTTCCCCTGAAATCTGAAATAAGTCAATGAATGCTAAACCAATAAGACTTTCCCAAAACCATTCATTCAAACCGCTTCGGTGCAAAGCAGCTGAGACAGTTCAATGATTTTATGCACAATTTTGAAGAGATCCTGTTTCTAAATTTCAGATAGTGAAGGGAAAGGAGCAACAGAGTCCTTCTGATTATAGGAGGTTGCTCTGAACTCTATTTTTCCAAGAGGTAGTCCGTCAAGGGAACCTCTATTCATGCAAAGCAACAGAGAGGAATTGGAGCTGGGGACAAAGCACACTTTGGGATTTCAAAAGGGCATTGCACTTTGATTTAGAATACTGCAGGGGGAGTTTCTTCTATGTGCATAGCAGCTCAGTGTATGTGACATGGTTCTGCTGACCTACTGTATTGTTTATAAGACACATTGCATAGAATCACACACTACACAAAAAGCAAATGGATAATCCAGGGGGTGCAGATACGACCACAATGTTACTAGTGCATTGCCCTTAAGGATACTGCTCATTTCTTTGTGTCAGAAATATTTATGAAAGTTACTTGAATGCTTCTCTTTCCTTTGTATATGTTTTTATTACTTCATCCTGCTGCAAGCATTCTAGTACCCCTAACTATTTCCATATATCTCTGCTTTAAAATTAGGATATGAAATACAAAAATTTTTAATGGCACAATGACCGGACTTCCAAGTAATAGAAAGGTGTTTCCTTTAATTATAATTCAAAGAGTCTAACTTACAACTTTATGTATGGAATACCACTTAAAGTTTCAATCATTTTAGCAAATTAGATCTGGATTTATACTTCAGGAGATGTATAGTTGCCCCGAGGTCAATTGTCGATTCACCAACCTCTCTAGGTACGTAGTCGAAACTATATCTACAGGACCATAAAATACAAATAAAATTATACATGACTATCAAACTTAACTGTAATTTTATAGCTATATAAAACCTGTTTGTTTGACACTATTCACATTAATTTACCCGGTGCTGATAAATTCGGCCAGACAATTTGTGCAGCCATATCCCCAGATCAGATCAAAATGAGAAATACTAATCCCCAGAACTGAGGAAGGAAAGCTTATAATTCAACAAATGTTAAGAGGCTGGTCAAATCAACAATCCAAACCAAGCATTCTTAAATGACAAAACAGAATCTCAGAAAATGAGTTAGCATGTAAGAGATTAAAGTGCATTAAAAATTAAATGTAATTCATTTATGTGTTCATTGGACAATCTTTCCCCCAGAAATGCTGCATTAAAAAGTCAAGAGAAGATAACTTTTTAGTCTTTGGATAGGACTATTTATTTAATGATTCAGGGCAGTCCTCACTTCTAGATCCAGAGCTGTAGAAGATTATTATGCTCGGAGAAAAGCTGTGCTAGTGGATGTGTACACTTACACAAAGAGGATCACAGGTACCATTTCTCATAGGTGGTCTTTCAGTAATGGGGAAGATTCTGAAATGAGGCTTTGAGAGTCAGGTGGTTGTGCTTTGGTCTCCAGCAAGGCCCAAAATCTTCCAGTCACCTATACTCAGGTTGGCTTTATTTTTCAGTGCACTAAACTAAGAAGAGGAGCAGAAAAAGTCCATTCCTTCCACCTCCTCTCTCACCAGAAGGTTTATGGATAGTCCATTGATCAGGTTTGGAATGCAGCATTAGTTGTTATAATCTATTGGAACAATGACACAAAGTAGCCATAACCTTTTAAGTCCCTTTACTTTCAGTTGGATTAAATCTAGTTTTATGCCCTTCTTTCTTGCTAAATATCTTCCTAACCTAATTTTCAGTAATACAGGTTTTCCTCCATCCACAGTCCTTATCAATGGATTCAACCATCGTGGGTTAAAAATAGTAAAAATATAAATAAATTCCTAAAACCAAACCTTGTTTTACATTGTACATAAGGGACACATTTACTACACCACTATATAAGGGACTTGAAATCCACAGTGCTCCACATACAAGATGACCACATTCAAGTTTGATAATGGAGCAGTTGATCCTACAGCTGTAATATAAGAAACATTGGTTTGGGCATTCTTTTAAGTATAGATAAGAAGGTTTGGTTCTTCTTTTTCAAGTTTGAAGCACAACACTTTCTACCTACACACATACTCACTTTATAAATCTAATGGTTGTTGTTATATTTCATTTAGAATGACAATTTAGGTGTCGAAGCATACACAGCCATCATCATAACCACTCTAAACTCTAACCTAAATCCACTTACCTCATTAAAGTCTACTGAACTCAATGGGGCTTATTCTAAGAGGTCTGTATAGGACTTATAGCAAATTGTTATCATGTGCAGTTTAACAGCTACTCCTACTACAGATGGTGTGGTGGTTTGAGTGTTGGGACTAGAACTCTGGAGACCTGAATTCCAATCCCCACACAGACATTAAACCCACTGGATGACCATAGCAAGTCACAAACTCCCAGCCTCAGAGGAAGGCAAAGACAAGAAAACCCATGAAGGGTTTACATAGGGCCAGCATACGTCAGGATGACTTGAAGACACACACACACACAAATGCATGACTACACACAGTAAGAAGGTATACAATAACAACCTTTCCCTAGAGGACCTTTTTTTTTATCTTTTCGCAATCTGAATACTCTCCTGAGAGTCAATATGAAATAACTTCCACAGTTATAAACAAAGAAAACTGATTAAGGCAAATATTCTGGTATTTTAAGACAAACACACTTGCATTCAAGTGTAAATGTAAACATTTTCCACACCTCCACAGATATTATGGATGCTCGTATTCTAACCATCCAGTACTGAATGCACAAGCTGTTTATGTTTATTGAAAACTAATTGTTTGAATATTTTTAGATTTAATATGCAGATGAAATAACTTGATTACTGTTTCAGCGACCATCTTTTATCTCTTTCCATTACCTGTATGTTTGATTTTTTCTTAAAGCTAGATTTCTTGGCTGAGTTATTTTTATTTTTCTGTGTTCACTCTAGACAATGATTCATTGTAAGCTGAGATAACCCAGGGCTCTGGTTCAGATTTTCTTTCGTTCCTTTTCAATCACAGTACCTCCAACATATTACTCCCTCCTTTTTGCATCCAGCTTACCCCTTTGGTGTTACTTCTCCTAGAACATGAAGTAGCTGAAAACCTGACAGAAGATCAATCAGTATTCTGCATTTTATATAAAACTACTCAATTATTTATTGAGATCTCTTTTGCTCTTCAACTTTTATTTTCCTCTCCATAATTTACAGCTTAGTTCCTAATAGATTTACTCTGTAGATTTTGTTCTGCCTATGGGATTCCAAAACATCTTTGAAGAAGTCAGTGTTTCACAATCTTCATAAAAAATTAAAATAACCAGGCCAGAAACTCCAAATCTCTTCATATTCACAACTCTGTACCCTTAACTCAGGACCCACTACTCAAGGTCCAAAGTGTGATGGAGTGGTCTGGAGTGGAGCAAATCTTCATCCCAGTGGACAGCCAGAAAACCGAATAGGTATAGAGCTTACAGATCGTTTAGTTTATGTTCTTATAATGCACAAAAAATCTGAACTAATGAGATTTTTCTTCTGATTTTCCGCATGATCCTGTAACTGATAATTTGATTGAATGAACTGTTGTTTCTTTTACGGAACTTAAATACGGGAAATATTTTGGCACACAGAAAATCTGCACCACATGCTAGTGAGAAAAGAAATGAAAGAATAGACAAGAGAAGTGAGCATGGGCAAAGGGAGTCTTTTCACAAATACAGCTAAGGAGCAGAAATAAGAAGCATATGACATGAATAAAATATTTCCTAAAAAGCTTATGGGTATGTGTGTCAGGAGTCAAGGTCCATTAAGAATAACAATTCCATCCTGCAACTGGAGCTGCAAGAATGACACCCATGCATTGCTAAGAAAGAAGGAAGAAAGTTTTGTGGTTTTTTGAACTATGAGGCTGTGTCCCAGAAGAGTTTATTCCTGATGTTTGCCAGCAGTTGGATGGCATCTTCTCTGAAGATGCCAGCCACAGCTGCTGGTGAAACATCAAGAATAAACTCTTATAGAACATGGCCTCATAGCCCCAAAACCACAAAAAACTATGGATGTCGGCTGAAATCCTTTGACTAACATAGGGGACAATTGTCAGGGGAAAGGAGGCCATATGTTAAGACAAAGGCTGTTACAGACAGCCAAAATAAAGCTGTTCGAGTCACAGTAGAGATATGGTGTTTCATGAGGAATGCGTCCTAAGAGTCCATAAGTCACACCAAAGCCACACTCCACCTAGGACTGGAGGTGGCTTTGGTGTGGCTTCTGGGACTCTTAGGACGCATGATCACTTGAAACACCATACCTCACTGTGGACTCGAAGCAGCTTTTTTGGGCTGTCTGTAACAGGCCAAAGGTCTCTATGCTGTCTATTCTGCCTCCTGCACTCCAGTTGCACAGGATCTCAGGAGAAGAAATGCCAATTCAGCCTACTGCAATATGGAAAACATACTGGCTCAATGTTCAAGTCCTCTTATGTGGCATACTTTTGTAAATACAGGTAAGTGTATGGATTCGTTCATGCTTCTTAGGCTAGTTATGCTCTATGCTTGGAACTCAATCCATATAACACACAAACTCTCCCCACTCACCAAAAATGTAAGTACAGCAAATGGTGCTTACCTTTCAGGATCAAGAAAAAGCAAGCAACAAGTTGTTACAGTGTAGAGAGAAGTGCAAATACTGAATTGGAATGCCCACTTTAGAGAAGCTAATGGGAGAGAGGAAGGAAAAATTATGAGAGGCTAGAGGCTTCTTCAGAAGCTTTAAGGTGAAGGAGCTTGTCGTGTAAGCTAATGTGAGCAAAACAATTAGGTGAGTGAAAAATAAGATTCCACCTAGTATGATCTTTCAATAATATGAATCAGCACGCCACTTATTTGTGGGAAAACACAAGGTTATAAATATCAGCATAGTGCAAATGAAGAACACGTTAGACAGGCCTAGTTGGAATGAAGGCTAATTTATGATTGGTTAATTTGTATAATAATTGTTATGATCTGATTGATTAATGTTATTTCTAGTAGTATTTAAACAATGCTATATAAGCTATTTCATGTCTCCTTTTTGCATGACAATGACTTCCCAAGACTCTGCTCGATGCATCTTTATTTATGTTCAGATGTCCTCAGTCTTTCACACTTGGAAATTCAGTTTGAATCCCACTCTTGAACCCTGTGGCATGATCTCCCCAACATAAGCAACAGGGTGAAGTACATAATTGCCTTAAGGACCAGAAGCCTATATGGGGGACTGCATCCAGAATGAAAAGGAAAGCATGGCTGCCTGTGTTAGGATCACCAGACTGCTATTCACCTATTGCTAAAGAAAGCCAATTCTCATGGTGGGTTCACATTGCCACTTCCGATGGCACTCCGTGCGGGCTAGGGTTCGAAGGGGGGTTTAGGGTGGGAGAATTGCCCCTTCCTACCCGCCCTGGCCCCAACACGCGCGGAGCGCGTCGTAAATGTGGTGGGCCCATCCACATGGGCGCCGCCTTTTTGTTTTGACGTTGTGCATCAGACATGTCCGGCGGAGGAATGACGCCGCGAGGCGCCTCCACCCCTCGTGGTGCCACTTCCACGTTTTGAAAGGAGCACCATTTCGGCGCTCCTTTTCACTGCGGAGGGAAGCCTCGTGGTCTGGGCGCGGGGCTTCCCTCCACAGTGATGGTGGCGGTGGGAAACGGCCCCTTGAGGGCCATCGCCCTTTTCATTTTCTGCTTTAAAAAAAGGCTCCAACCCTAGAGATGAGCAAGCAAGAAGAGTGTGACAGGTCAACAGCATAGAATGAAAAAAACCAAGAGGGATAACCAATTTTTGGTTTGGGGAACACACTAGTCTCTACCGAACTCACCAAAAGTTTCATATTATCTCCACTTCTTCTAGGAACTTAAAATAAAATAAGCATGTGCTCCCTGTGTGCTTGCTTTAAAGGTATGTTTTGGTGCTTTTGTTTTGTTTGTTTTGTTTGTTTTATAACATTGCTGCAAATTCAGTTTGGTGGCAGTTAATGCAGTAGAATGGCCCTTGGCGCATGCTGGGACATGCATATCACATGATAATTATTTCTCACTGTCACTCACAAAGTGATCCCTAATGAGCATCTGTTTGCTTATTTTATTTCTTTAATTTATATCACTTTTCTCCCATATGAGACCCAAAGTGGCTTGCACTATACATTAAAAAAATACATGCATACATTCATTAAAAAGTTAAAAAAAATCTATAAATCATTTAAATGCATTACATACAATCTTTAATAAAACACCATTTAAAACAATTTTTTTTAAAAAAATATATTGTGACCTCTCTAAGTTTCTTCTATACAGCTTCATATCACTAGGCAGTGATTCCAAAGTTTGGGTCCCCCAGGTGTTTGGGACTTCAGTTCCCTGAAGCCCCAGCAGTCAGGAATTCTGGGAGGTGAAGTTCAAAACATCTGGAAGGCCAAAATTGGGGACACTGTTTAGGGTTGCCATATTGTCCACTAAACCTGGACAAATGTAGGACAAATTTAGACCAAACTGTGGATAAACTGCAGGACAAAACTCCGCCCAAAATGTGGGACATTTAAGGTCTCCATTTTTCTTAAATGTCCTACATTTTGGGCTGAGTTGTCTGCAGTTAGTTTGGTCTAGATTTTGTTCCACATTTTTTCCCGGTTTTAGTGGACAATTATGGCAACCCTAACTGTACTATGATAGGAAGGCATTATCGTCTCATCCCTCTGCCTGCTGTTGGTAGATTGCTACTAAGCACTCATTGGGTGACACTATAGTGACACATTATGACATACCGTGAGATCACTGGTGCCTTCTAGGCATAGCTAATATGGGCACTGTTCCTGTGTGCCTCCGATCATTTCTGACTTATGGCAAGCCTAAGGTGAACCTATAGTGGAATTTCTTGGCAGAGTTGTTCAGAGGAGTTTTTCTGTGTTGAGGGGAGAGAGTGTGACCACTACTGGGGTTCTTAAACTTAAATGTTTGGGGGACAGAAGAAGCATTTCCAGGGATATGTATGGGGGCTGCTGGTATTACTGCCTTAGCTTTGTCGGTATAATCTTGTTGACACTATTCTCTCCAAGAGTGTTAATGTGATGGTTATTCCAGAATGCCATTGCATTGATATGTATTCCAGAATTAGGCCATTCCCTTTCCTACCTAAGCCATTTAAATCCAGGTAGATTCATATGCAGCTGTTAATAATATCTTGTAGACCAGGCACTTGAAAATTATGTCATGGCTGGATTAAATGTTTACAGACATGCATTTCTCCAATGAATAGTTCGCTCTTTCATCTGAGCAATAACAGAAAGGGGCTGCTACACGTGATTCAATATGTTCTGTTTCTTAAAATATCATGAGGGGAAATATTCTGCCAAGTGTGTTTTTAAAAACCTGTTAATAAGTACCTTTGTTGTCCTTCCTCCAACTGCATACAGGTTCCAACTGTGGATTTCTGGCTTAGTTCTTGGGCTTTGCATAAGAGTTCGTCTTTCTGGCAAAGATGATATTTCATGGCTTCCAGAATCAGCTTTGACATTCAAGCATCTTTAAAAAGTGCATGGTTTTCTAGGTCAGCTAAATCTGTAATTATTGAGGTGGATTTAGTATGATATCCCATTCCTTATCTCCAATCCCCAAAGTCTCGCATATGCAAAATTCAGTGACATAAATAGGACTTGGGCTGGGAGAGACCTTAGGATGGCAGCCCATAAACAAACATAATAAAAGCCATAAGACTCAGCTCAGATTATACAGATACATCATGGCTTGTATCATGGACATTTTGGATCATTTTGACTGTAGTTGAAACAGTAGTGCTTATTTAATTGAACTGCATGTTGACTAAGCCATGCTGGTTCTCTATGGAAATCTGAGTATCACATGTGAAATTGTATGTTGGAAGGATGCTCTTGAGGTGACCAATGTTCTTCTAAATGAAAAATCCAAGACTTTAAAACATTAAACACTGCACTGGGGGATAAAAATCAAATCCTCATCAGTGCTATGTTTCATGCCATGAAATTTACATGTATTACTCATGTCTAAGTCAACCTCACATATAAGTCAAAGGCACTTTTTAGGGGCAACTATTGATTTTGATAGACCTGTGGATAAATCAAATGTATAATTTAGGGGCCTATACACAAGGGTTAAAGGACAAAGCAAGAGACATGAATCAAGTACTTATAACATTCAAAACAGACCTAACTGTTTTTGTTCATCCTACGCTGAAGATAGAGGAGAGACCTACCGCAATGGTGGGCTGTGTGATCTGGAGGGAGGCTACCCGGGACCGGCAGGCTAGAAGACATGTCAAAAAGATCTAAGGCAAGAGTTAAGGTACCGTTTCTTGTACCTAAAGTATTCCCTTCTCTGGTAGATGTGGAAGGATGGGCTCCGTCTGCCCTTAGAGGACCTAAGCACTGACCCCTCCTCTCTCTCTCCTGCTTCTTTCCCTTCCCGGTCTCCATGGCCCGCGCGCCCCCGGTGGCGAGTTAGAGGGGTTTGGCTGCCTGATAATTTTAGGTTTCTGGGGACAGATTACGTCTCATTTTTGCCACTCTACTAGAGAAGAGGATGGTTCCATTTTATGAGCATTAATGTATGGTACTTACATAACATGTGTATAAGTTGGCCAGGTTTTTTTGGGGTCTATTCGCTGACTAAATGTTTTAGACTTATATGTACATGAGTTATGTAAAGAATGATGTAATTTTGGAACTGGAACATCTAATTTTCAATTTGTAATTCACCATCCTTTTGTCTTTCCCCCATAATTTCTGGGGAGGCATTATCTCTTCCGAATTTTATAGCCTATCCTCCAAAATGAAAGGAGATGCGTTGCTCCTGAACATTATTAAATTAACCTTTCAACTGAAGTGAAGCTAAAATCTTTGCTTGTTTTCACTGCATGCGATACTGGGGAGAAAGCCCAAGTTTTCTTCCTACTTGGCAGTAATGTGGATTCTAAGCATATGATTGGATATGTTACATTGCAGGACTCCCTGTGAAAATTTCATTCCTGCAAATGTGTGTGTATGTGTATGAAAATAGTGGGTTTGCCATAAAAAAGTTAGCTGCTATCCTGTTCAGTACTTCCGTGTTGTAAGTTGGATGTAAAAATGTGAATGCTGAATTAATGAGAGCGCCCTCCCAACCTACCTAAAAGCCAGAAGCAACACCAACACATGATTTCTGAGGTCCTGGGGGAGAGGAGCAGTTTATGAAGAAACAAACTAACCCTCCACTCCCAACACTGCTCCTCCCCCCAGTGTCACAGTTCCCAAAGTAGTTGCAACTCCACAAGGTGCCTATAATTGACATGTGAGGAAACTACCTTGCTTCACTCACCACCCTGCGCCCAGTACATCAGAATGTCTATGCTGGTGTCACTGCCTGCTTCTAAGGAGAGCTTTGAGAGCTGTGTTGGAGATGTAGCTACACTGAACAGACCTCCATTATTGTAACTACATCTCCTAATACAACATTTCAGCCCTGGGTGGGAGGACCCACTCAAAATAGGGGGAAGATGTTCAAGGATATAAAAATTCTTATGTCCTTTAAGTGTTTTTTCCAATAGGCATCTCCCACTGAGGAGATGTTTATTTGAAAATATTCTCCCATTTGCAAATATCTTTACATCCTTCTTGAAACATGTAATTTTAAAGTTACTTCTGTACTATCTGAACTTTCCCGTTAAGTGGAAAATTGATTTAGATCAATGAGTGCTCAGAATGAAATATTCTGCTGAAGCTGAGCAGAGCATTAAGCAGTCTGTCTTATATCTGGAACACGCTATCTCCTCCGTGGCCAGCACCCAAATGGACTCCGATACAGACGCTCCCTTTCCCGCAGGCATCTGCATGTAAAAAGCCAACATATGGTGGATTAGAAGTGGAATATGAGTTCAAACACCTCAGGATTGAAGTAGGTTTCCATGCCAGGGAATGTCATTTGCACTCTGTAAGCATGATACAGTATATCTAAGGGAATGGCTTTTCTCAAGTCACTGGTTAAAATTATGGACATGAGCCTATAGAAAGAGAAGAACTGAGTCCTTGGGACATTACTAAAAGAGGAGATATGGATCTAGATACAATCACATATCATTTAGAAGAGTTCAGATGCCGATCCTGGCCAGGTTCTTATGGAAACAGGAGGGGATGAAAATAGATTGAAATTTTTTTGAAAAATGTTCAAGTGGACGGTAATGGGGAGTAAAGACTCCTGGAGAATGTTTTAAGATTTAACTTGTTTACTTTTCTTTAAGTTGCTTTCATGGTGTTGGATGTTGTCCTGCTATTTGCTATGATTTATTGTTGATTTTGACATTTTTGTCGTATACTATTATTTTATTTGGTTTGTGTACATACTATTCAAATCCAGTCACTTGCGCCCTTTGGTATCCTTATTCATAGAAGGCTCACAAGGAGGTTACTAATCTATTTCCAAGGTCATAGCATCAGTTTAGTACAGCTATCAGTCCACATTTCAAGCTCATCAATGAGCAAATATGTCCCTGGGACATCTCAACAACTCCATGCTTGCAGACTGGAAACCTTCTAGAGTGCCTACGAGTCAGGGGTTACCTCGCACATTTTCCCTGCCGCCTTTAGAGACTATGGCCAGAACAGTAGTCTGTAAAGATTCCTTCAGGGCATCATCAGAGTACAGCTTTACATGCTGCATCCTGATGGTGCCCAGAAAAACTGCCAGTAGCTGGACAGGCCTCCGGATGTGGGGGCTTCAAGACCTCTGGTGTTGTTGCCGTTTATACACCACACATTGTGGAGTGGCTTCAGGCCACTCAGGATAAGAAAAGCCAGTTGTTTTGGCCAGCCAAAAAAAGAGCGGATCTTAGCTGCTCCTTGGTTGCTTCAAGGATTGGGGATGCAACATGTATTTGCCATGGCACAATCCATCTTCAGAAGGGGGCTTGAAGCCACCCCTTCGAGCCTTGTCCCCCCTATTTTTTGTCGCATGACTGAGAAAAGGGCCTTCCTAGACTTGTTCTTAATCAAGAGCAGCTGAAGGTACCTGAGTAATCCCTGGAAGTATCATTCCCCGTTCTTTGTTGGCCTGGGAGAAGTGGAACTCCTCTGCACTCTTCTGTATTCAAGGTCCGCAGAGTTATGGCATTTTCCAGCCTGAAATCGCGGAGCCCCGCCCCTGTGCAGCGTCCTAAAGGCTTCAATAGTACAGCAGACCCTACAAAGTCCTCTCTACCTTATCTGTTGGCAGGAGAACACAACACAGCTGTGCGCACCTTACTTGCTCACCTCAAACACACATGGAGGCCTTTTATTCAATGCATTCCAATCATTCCAGTTTCATCTTCTCTGATGCTACAGAGCGTTCTCCAGTTGCAGTGACCAGGATGCATGTATATGATTCTCAATCCATCATGCCCACTATTCCCACTATCTAAACCGGCTCAGCATGGGAACTGGAATAGCCATCTTGTGATGCCACCTATGGAAGTGGATAATTTTGTAGCAGATGTGTTTACAATCTCTATCCTTTCCGGTAAGCATAGTTCAATGTACATTATTATTTTGTTACTTTTTCTCTTTATAGGTTTCCTTTCTTCAGGCACTCTGGAGAATATAGTGGTTCATTAAATAGCAAAGCTTGTAGGTGGTGAGGTTTAAACTAACTAGGGTCACTCATTTGGTAGTGGGCTTCCCACACTGCAAGTCTCTATCCCCTTTCCATATTGGCTCAACATGGGAGTGTAGTGGAAGCTTGTCCAGCAAGGATACGGCTTAATGAGTTTGGGACTCTATTCATCCATTCAACCCAAGCATTTGATTAGTCCTAGGGATTATCCCACCAGAATCCCAGTGGGTAGACGCAGGATTGAAAAGAACATGGGTGTTATCGCACGTAGCCGTGGTTAGCAAGTGCAACCCATTGCATCCCAGACCCAGCCACCTTAAACAGTGGCTTTCAAAAATGGTAGCCACTGCATAAAGCAGCTGGGGTCCATGCTGCTACAGGTGACTTGCCAGCCGTGGGGCGTGCAATAAAACCCATATTGCTTTTCAATCCCGCCTATCCCACGGGGGATTTCGGGTGATAATCTGCTATGGACAAGGAAGTTTCATGGTTAAGAGCAAAGGCTAGGAGGGATTCAGTCTAAGACATGCCAAAGACATATTTTGGGAACTATTGCATTCGCAATAATCATTTTAATAAGAGCAACTCAGTAACATGTTCTGGAATAAAATGTGTAACTACTTTTTTTTTCTTCTGGAATGTCATTTGAGAGATTTTTTTTTTAAAAAAAAAATATGCTACGTGGCCTAAAAAATCTTCCATATAGTAATTAACCACCATTGTTCAATAGCCAGCAAGCAAATTGGCTCCTCTCTGTACGTTTATTTCAAAGTATTACGATAATAACTAAAATTTAATAGCTGTGGCCCTAGCTCTATCATAAGTTCCCTACTCTGTTATGTAGCTAGGCAATTCGCAAGTGGTTCTTCAGGACTCAATATACAAGCCTCTCCATGTATTCTGACAGTTTTTCATCGGGAAGGAGAAAAACGTATTTTGGTTTCTCTGTGTAATTTCAGGGCAGCACACACATCCCAGACTCACACTGTTAAGTTTTTGCCAATAATCCCGACTCACCACCCTTCCATGAAGGAAAGCATACCATTGCAATGCTAAGACACAAGAAAGTTGTTATAGGCTCTTTGGGCGAAGCAGATCAGATATGCTGCAACAGGCTCTTAGTTTTCAACTGCTGCCTTTTGCGTTACTTACATTCACTACAGGAATTCTGTCTTCTTTAGGACCTTGCAAAAACTGGTAGAGTGAGATAATGAGCATTATAGGCAACTGACCAACTATCTCCAGATCGAGGGACACTACGACATCTTAACAAATTATCACTGGGCGCTGTTCAATCCATTTGGCTACGAATGCTTAGAGTTTAAGAAGGCTCTAAAATCCTTTATGTAACTCCAAAAAATGCCTTGATTCCAGGGGCTTTACATCCCTCTTCCAGTGCAGGGGGAGGAAAAAAGTGGTAAGAATCCTAGTGACTTTAAGATACACCATACATATCCCTAAAGCTTCTGATCTATTTATCCAGATTCCAGGAGAAAAAAACTATCTGGGAGGGAATAAAATGTTTGTGTGCGGGGAATTGCCAATGATAGTCTGGACAACGATGAAACATCATTGGTCATTGATGGAGGAAGAGGGAGGAGGGACAACTACAACAACAAATATACGTGACAACTGTTATTCGCCTGAGGATTTTCTGAGCAGAAGAAGAAGAAACACACTGCCTTTTCCCCTTCCAGCCACATTTTGTGTAATGTGTAGTTTCGCCTTAGCTCATTCCTCTTTTCTATAGAAGAGGACAAGTACATTTCCACCAGCTTGCCACAAGCAGGATTCCACTGCTCCTATATCTAATTTATTACTTGTAAAGAATAGAAAAGTTGCTGAGCTGAGTCTTGTGAAATTTGATTCAAGGATGGTGATATTATAAATCCCAAATATTCTGACACAGATAAAAGCCTGTAATTGTGCATCCTTCCCTCTTCTTCATTCTTTCTAACCTTCAACAACTCCTCATTCTTCTCTGTGTTTTTGTTTTTAAGATCTCTCACTCCAACGTTGGAAGCAATAACAGTTTGCGGCGGATTTTCTTTGCCATCTGCCCTTTGTAGTTAGCTGGGGGCAGGAGGACATTTCTGTATATGCTCAGAAAACAGCCAAGTTATTGTGAGCTGCTTTTTGGGAGCTGATCATTTCTGAATCAATATAATGTAAGAGGGCTGGGAACTGCTCCTCTTACTAATGGACCATAAAAATGGGCCATGATCACAGCTTGCTCGATTGGAATCATCCATCTCACCATTCATTCGTCCAAGGATTACTGCTAAGGCTTAAGAAATAGAAAAACATCTTTGACAACGCGCTTCCTTGTTGCTATCCAGTGGAATTATTCTGAAAATATGTGCTGTATTCTTTTCTATGCTAGGGGTTAACTGAATTCGTCGATCAAAATTTTTAACATCAGGCATACTAGTAACCTGACAACATCCAAGGAGACTTAAGATATGCACCAATTCTGTGGCCAATTGTGGCAATATGATTTTGTGGGTTTGCCCTATTGTGCAAACCTAAAACTCAGCTGCGAAATTTGCGTCATGCAGGTGCTATGAGATTAGAGTTTCTATTCATTTCAAGTACTGCAACTCTTCCACAGGTGCATACCATTCGGATAGGTTGACAGTGAGGATGTGGTAATGATTCAAAGCTAATACAAATTAGCAGTCAATTTGTCTGTCTTAGAAGAAGAGAAAGTACTTTGCAGGGGGAAAAGTATTAATAAATCAATTTTAGTAGTTAGGCAAAGAGAAGGAATAAGAAAAAAGTGCAGCTGAGATGGGGACATTGCTATCTTTCTGAGCTAAATAGATCTGGCCTCCTACAGTTGTATGTTGAATACATACACATTTCCGTTTTTTAAACTCTTGTATATGGAACAACACATCTGCTGTAGAGTGTTTCCTGGACTGAGAGAAATGTATGGAATCAGATATATTCTTGGGTTTATAAGAGATTTAGAAAGGTATCCATTGGAAAAGAAAGAGTATAGTTTATTGGGGGGGGGGGGGGGGGGGGTGGTATGGGGGGGGTTAATTGTAATGATGATATATATCCCTTGTAGGTCTCACATGTTAAATACTTTCGTCATCCCAGCGTCCAACATTTGTTGTGGAATTTGGGAAACAAAAAAACTTTATTTTTTTTCAAGGACTGAGCTCTATGTTGAAAATGTCAATTGGCAGTGGGTTTTCTGTTATGGATAAACGACAAAATAAAAATTTATCATCAAATGGAAAACTCAGCTCTTTTTAGTATTCAGCTGTGAAAAAGTCATGGATTTTTGGTACGTTAGGGAAGGCCTACATACTCAAGGCAGAGTCACTTGCAACCAACAACTGAAGAACAATCCAGGCAAACTATCAAGGATACAGAAAATCAAAAGAGCTGAATTCAATAAGGTACCCAAAGATGAATGATCCTCTGTTTTTGCTTTACTGACTCAAGATGCTCCCGTTCCCTTTCCGGGCTGCAATAGGACTGATGTGGATACAGGAGGGTGGAAAAACTTTTGCAAACTTAAAAAGAAATGAAGTGAAGAAACGTGTTTATCAAGAGAAAAATGAATTTCCCATGGAGATGGTGGCTTCGTCAGAAAGAGTGAAGTGTGGTTGAATTTCATTTGCACTTAAAGCAGGGAGCAATCTTGCTGTTTCTTCTTGAAGGTCCCAAGAACAATTTAGCATACTGTCTTATTGAAAGCAGTATTGCACAATTTGAAGACCCTTGGCTTCAAGACTTGCATCAAGATCTGGCCATTCCCCCCAGAAGGAACACGATTTTCGCAAAAGGAGGGCTGCCAGTTATGAGAATAAAAAGTGCAGAAATGTTATTTCCAGTGTGGAAAAACTATTCTACAAGAATATATTTTCTCAGCAGAAAACACATGGCATTTTGCAGAAATAAGACGAACTGCCAAGTACCAAGGGTCCATTTTCTCCTAAGTTCTTTAATTTCTATAAAACACAGATAAATTTATACCCTCTGATAGCAGCTACCAGCTGACACTGATTTCAGAGTTTCCTAGGGGTGCAAGGATTCCCGTGTTGAGAGGATTTCCAAACACACAGACATGAAGACAGAAGACAGGACACAACACATACATACACAAATACAAATCATATTGGAATCCTTTCCTTTTACAGTTTCATCTGCTTATTATTCCAAATGAATAAAGGAATGTCTTCTTCCTAAAATAAACAATTGTCTGCTGTTCCACCCACAAAAGACTACAGTGCCACAAGTGCGTGTTTCAGACATTTCTTTTTTCAGGACATGGAGTCCATTTTCCACTAACATTTTATGATCAAGACTACGTTATGAACCTAGAACAGCTTAATGCTCATCTTTTTCAGATGCCTTGGATAGAAGTATTTAAATATAGTAAAAATGGAGGATAAATGGGCTTCGTTTTTGGTTAAGTTCTGAAAACTCAAATATTTGCAGAGTTTCTGGGGGTTCACCCATGTGAGAACTTGAACCCAACCCATTAGGTTCTATTTATCCTCCCGGTCATGATATAAATACCAATCGGCATTTTGAATATTTTCGTGTGAAGTGGGTTTAACACTAGGGAAGGAATTCATCTTTAAGAATGAAGATAGGGAAGAAGAAGACGGGAGCTTCAGAAGTGCCGGTTTATTAAGCTGATGCATTTAAAAACCAATTGATTGCCATATGGAGAATAAGGAGTTTATTCATTTGCTAAATGCCCTAAGGAAGGAAAATGTTTTCCAAAATTGCCAAACTTTAATAATACGGCATTTCTGAGACTGTTATCTTCTGTCATTGCTGCACTCAGGTCTTCACTTCTGGTTTTTTACGATTTAAACAGTGACTGTGAGTTAGGTTGTTCCACAATCCTACTCCATGGATAAACTATGGTTATACATTTTTTGTGCCTCAAGTCTCGTTGATCGGTCCATTTGTAATAATCCTCTTAGTTATTAATCTACAGAGGATTTTTTGCAAACTCTGTACTCTGGTTGTCTCCCTAGATTTTAAAGACGGGAAGATGTAATGTACGTGTAAGGGTGGCCTAGGTATTGAAGCCTTAAAAAACATATATTGAAAGTTTGAGAATTATTAGTGTTTTAAAGTCTTGAGATTAATAGATTGTTGTTCAAAGATCTATAATAAAATTTCTTAAAAAATCTATTGTTATTCAGATAGCAAATTACTTGGGTAAATCCTATAATGCATTATAAGAAGTCCATTAGTACAATGGTTTCCCAAGGTCTCATAAGGATGCCCTGCAAGAGATATTGATTTGGCGCCAGGGTATACAATAAAGGGTTTAAAAAAATAATTAATTTACGTGAGGGCTTAGTCAGAGTCAGGTCCGATACCTACCCTAAAAATAGCCATAAGGAAGAAAAATGGGTAAGCAATTGGGTTATGCCTCATTTTGTGCCCATTGTGCAGCTATTCTCACAGTGGCATAAATGTGGATGTTTATCCTTCTGGTTTCCTGTGCCTACAATGGTGAAGTTTGTTTTGTTGTGCTTCTGTTGTATTTTTTGATCATGTGTATTTTGGCCCAAATGCCCTCGGCATTCTCCCCTCACTCTCTGTGATATTTGGAATCTCTCTGGTGGGGTTCTGCTTTTGAAGCAAATACTGAGTGCCCACATGCAGAAATAATCCAGCTGACACCACTTTAACTCTCAAGGATCGGCAAAGTGGAGGGTTATGGGATAAGTTTTTGTGGACCAGAGCTCTCTGACAGGAGAGGCTAAATGTTAAAAACTACAATATTAGATCCCATAACATGAGGCCATGGCAGTTAAAGTGGTGTTGATCGGATTTTTTTGCAGCGGATGGAGTGTAGGCAGCTACGAGAGAGGAAGAATATCCCCTCCCAATCTGCTAGGATAGTTCATCAATGGATCCACCCGTTTACCGTCTTGCACTTTTAAAGGACTGTAAAAATATTGCTATGCCAGAGAGGGTAAGCAGGCCATACTACGCTTTATACTTTTTCGAAACCTCAATACTAACCTTAATTATTTTTTTTATCTTCAATCATTTTTTCAAGTATGCCAGGTGGGCATGGTAATTAGTCCCATCTTCTTCACTTCCCACTGCGCGAAGTGCTGGAGGTATCAAATCACTGACAATTGCTGTAGGCCTCTGCATGTAACTTTTCGGGTATTAGTGGGCACATAATCTTCTCATAACTATCATGCTGTGATGGATTTTTCCCTCATTTAAATGGGTTTTATGAAGCCTAATAATTTATGAGCTTGTGTTCATGTAACTTTTGATAATTTCAAAGGTAATTAGGCAATATTCTCTTCAACAGAGAATAGGCCTGTTAGACAGCCCAAAATAAAGCGTGCTTCGATCACATGGGAGGTTGGTGTTTATGATGATGCATTTAGAGTCCAGAAGCCACACAAAGCCACACTCCGTCCTTAGGGATGGAGGTGGCTGTTGCGATTCTGGACTCTTAGGCGCAGCTCATTGGAAACACCATACCTCCACTGTGATCGAAGCAGCTTATTTGGTGTTGTAACAGGCATAATTATCCTATCCGGAATTATCCCCCCCTTTTTACTTCAGGCATTTTTTCTTTATAAATGATCAAATTTTGTAACTTTTTATATGTTATTAGGCGACCTCGATATCTAGTCTCCTATGTTGTACATTAGGAATGTCGGAGGACCCAAGGACTTTCTGGACCAGCAGCTGTCCTTGTGCCCCGTAGTGCTGGAAAAGGTCCAATCAAAGAAGGGGTAACTCATTCTTCTATGTCTTCCTGTATTAGGGTCTTGATACATGCAGTACATTGAGATTCACTACCTGCGTCCTTGTAGTGGGGAGAATGTCGTGAAAATTCCTACCTACATAAGATCTGTTCTATGCAATTTTAATTTAACAGTACATGAAGAGAGAGAATAACTTTAATATAGTAAAGATTAAGCTTAGAGTCCAAAGCAAGGTGAGGACCTATGCTGACTAGATGCTATGGACTGCAAGTGCTCGCCGCATAGCAAGTATGGACTACGGGGTGTTGCATTCCAACATCTAGGAGCATAAATTCCACCCCTTTTAAGGAAAAGGGAGAAGAATAAGTATTGCACTTCCAAAGGGATCTGAAAGTTTTTTGGGGGGGAGGGGGGCATAGAATGTGGGGATGTAGTGGGTTTGTAAGTGCAAAAAAAGAAAAATAAATTCAGCTGGGTAATTTTCTTGTTATTATAAGTTGCATTTCCACCTTAGGGTCAGGCTAAACTTTTCTCTCTTGTCGACCATGGTCCACTTTGCTATTACAGCTGATATGGCATTTTATTCCTGTTCACTGAGATAAATCCAAATTTCCATTGATCAGTATAGCAAAAACTCGCGTCGTTGTTGTCTGAGTGACAGTGCATTTCCAGTGAGTTACATACCTTCTCTTTCTGTTAGAAAGAGAAACTGCAGATCCATTGCACTAGCCGCTGCCTTAGCTCCATAGTGTTGAAGTCTATTTCACCACGAGTTCTACCTTAGGGGCCGGTAATCAACATTTTTATGATAACAAGTCCATAATTTCGTAAGTCTCTCTAGTATGGCTAATGTTGGAATTTCATCATGCTTGCAACATTTTGTTAAGAGGGAACAATGCTCTCGCCGATGGAAGGAGATGATTTGTGTACTTAACATATACAAACGTAATAGTATACAATAAAAACCGCTGCATATCTCCTTGTTCCAATCTCAAATTAAACTTCCTTTATGTGATTTAAAAAATCAATTCCGAACAAAATTATATCAACTTATTTTAATAACTCAGTGCTTTCGATCTGCTCTAGTCATGGCATTTCTTATGATTTTCACTAATATAATTGTAGTTTGACTCAACAGTAAAAAGGAAGATAATCCCAAAATACTTTATAGCAAATAAGCCAGACTTCCAACAAAAAGGTGTTTAGGATAAGCAGATCATTTGTGATGCATAGCATTCTTCTATGCCCACAAAGATATAGATAATATCTTATGAAAATATACTGAATGTAGGCTTGATTTTTAAAATGTAATGTTATAATGTAGTTTACAATGTTGGTCCGGAAAAAGGAGGCTGTGCCCAGTCTATCGTTAGGCACTGGAAACCATGGAATCCTTGCTTCTAACAGGGGCTACACTCCAGGAGTGAGTTCCACGTCGACAGCCCTTCTATCAGGAATTCTTCAATGTCTACGGTGGAACTCTTTTCTGTAGCTTGCACCATTGTTCTGGGTCCTGTCTCCTGAGTCTTGGTGAGGATGAAGTGAATTAGCAGGAGTAAGAAGGAATAAGGGAATTGGAGGCAAGTCAAGAAAGGCAGGAAAATCAAGAAAAAAGGAGTGCAGACTCAAAGCCCAGAGAGTTCAGGGAGCAAGTTGTGCATGAATAGATAAATAAACAGACCAGTCCAGAAAGGGCAGCAGAAGAAGAGGATGACAGGAGAGGAACAGACTTGGTGGGGATGAAAAGTGAATTAGCAGGGATACAATGATTCAGAGAAACACAGAAGGCAGGCAAGTCTAGAAAAAAGGGGAATCAGAGTCCAGTGAATCAGCAAACATATTATTCAAACTCTTTCAAGAAGGCCAAATTGTACAGTGTTATAATGTGAAGTAACCTCCAACAAATTTCTCACTTGACTTGCTGACAATTTCCTTCTCCAGACGGTGGAGGAAGTCAAAAGGGGGATCAACCGTGTTAGACCTCATCCTAAATCATAATGAGACAAAACTGCTCAGCAAAGTGGAAGTAGTGGAAATTGAAAATTAAAAAAGGGAGTCTAAATTTCAATTTGAATTGAGTCTAAATCAGTCCAACATTAATTGTGACAGAAAGTGAAAAATCATACTGAAACCTAAATCAATAGTACAATTGCACAGCTTCAATATATATCCCGTCCTTGTCCCATCCCGTCCCAAGGACGGGATAATCGCAATGTCATGCAATGTCATCTGATATTCTTGCCCCAATTGTGTGATTGTGATGGGAGTGTCCTGCTTTGCTCCCATTACTTTCATGCATATGATAATCTCCTTACTTTACTTCATGTCAGCATACTCCAAAAGGTTTTCTCTCAGTGGCCATTTGATTTCACAGTTGCCCTCACACCACCGATGATGTCAACTCTCCTCATAAAGTAGCAGTACCCCCTCCTATAATTAACCCTTTGTTATGTGGGGAGAAGGCCCTGATAAATAGAGGGGCTCTCATTTATCACAAGGTTTTAGTAGCAGCATTGGTGGTGACAATGCAACTGGAATAAAATGGCCACCAATAAGACAACTTGTTAAAACATGATTTCATAACAACAGATTGTGACACTTTGAATCCCTCTCCCCAATGCTTCTGGTCTCAGAGGTGAGATGAAAATATACTAAGTATAGAGAAAACAAGTCAGCTAAATAAGGCCCTGTGGCCTTATGATAGCTCTCCATTGTAGTTCCTTTGCTCATTCACCTCAAGACCAAATACTGAACACCATATGAACACATGCAAATTCACTTCAAAGTCAAAATACAGTATCTAATGCAAGCTACAAAAATTGAAATTCAGATTTCAGGCAGGTTTTTTTAAAGTGGGGATCCCCAGAGACTAATTTGTGAGAACAATTCCCGCCCCTCACAAACACACATAGTAGGGGGAAACATTGGTTGATTCATTATTATTATCTCATCAGGGGACTAGGGGAGTAAGAGTCCCACTCCCCTTTCCATCTCTCAGTGTGAAAAAGATAAAACACATTCTATGGAATATTATACAGCCTGTGTTAGTTATTCAAAATGGGATCAAACCTTTGTGTGTTTCCTTAGAAAGGCATCTATAGTCCTGCTTAAACCACCTGCTGAAACTAGGAAGTCCCTCTGTTGTTAAAGACTTTATGCATTTTATCTTCTTTTTCCTGCTGTCAATGGCTTTCTCACCTATCCCCTGAGCACCTACACTCCATCTGGTGAATCCATAACCTACTTGACCTAGTATAAAGTAGATTTTGATGTTGGGCCACAATGAGACCTCCAATAGAGCAGCCACATGTGCATGTAGTTAAATTAATTAGTTTTTCTTTAGAACTATAAACAAGCATGAAGAATTGCTTGCTGTGATAAACTTTCATAGCAGGAAAGCCTGGCTATTATATGAAGTTAGGAAGAACTAATTAGTGTCTCTTTCATGTTTGGGGTAAAATGATACACTGGAGAGCAATTGGAGAGTGAAAATCCACACTATTCTCTGTGTATTCCAGAAATGTCTCATATATCATGCCTATTGGAAAATGAGAATATTGTTCAGTTCTTCCATCAAATACTTACTGTATTAAATGTTTTATCAGTCATAGAGAACAGGACTGGCATTAGAAAAGACCTAACAGAAATATTTTTTAAAAAGGAACTCAAGACCTTCAAGTAATAATGACATATTCAAAAAATGTGAACACTGAAGCAACTTAAATGCCATTAATATGCTTCTTTATTTTGTCTGAACTTAAGCATGAACGTTATGTTGGTATGTCACAAAATGTGGCATTTTGGCCTGTTACAGACTGCCAAAATAAAGCTGCTTCGGGTCTCTTTGGAGGTATGCTATTTAAATGATGCATGGGTCCTAAGAGTCCGGAGGTCACGCCAAAGCCACACTCCATTCCTAAGCACTGAAGTGCAGCTTTGGTGCAGCTTCTGGATTCTTAGGGTGTATGCATCATTTAAACAGCATACCTCCAAAGAGACCCGAAGCAGCTTTATTTTGGCAGTCTGTAACAGGCCTATGTTACTAATTAATTGCTATTAAATCACTCTTGTAGGACTGCAGTCCTATGTAAATTAATCTGGGGATTAGCTCCACTGATCTGTGTGGCACTTTCATCCCAGTGATGGTCTTACTAGGGAGCCCTGGTGACACAGTGGTAAAATGCCAATACTGCAGCCATAAGGTTGTGAGTTCAATCCTCAGCAGGGGGCCAAGGTCCACTCAGCCTTCCATCCTTTCAGAGATTGGTAAAATGAGTACCCAGCTTGGTAAAATGAGTACCCAGTTTGTTGGGGGCAATTGACTTATACACTATAAGCCACTTAGGGAGTGCTAGTTCACTAATAAGCAGTATAGAATGTACTTGTTATTGTTATATTGCTATTGCTATTACTAGGTGTGCAAATGGAGTGCCACCCACCTAGCGCTCAAATATACCTTTACGGAGGGAAATCCATGTGCCTGTTAGACTTTGTAGGGAGGACTTGAATCTTGTCTGCCTGGGCCAAAAGGCCCATTCCACCAACACCAACACCCATTCTAGCATCATTCTATTTAGACAATGCATGTCCCAAGCCCTGGTTCCAGAGCAAGCAATCTGGACAACATCTAGAATGTTCCAGAACCAGGCTATGACAGTCTTAGAATGCAGTAAAATAACATACCTGTTGCTCCATATTTCCCCTTTATTCATGTGTCATGCCATCTTCTATCACTACAAGTCACTTGTTCTGAGGTCAGAGCCATGAGACCATTGCTAGGCAACTTATTCTGACCTCAGAAGCAAGCAACTAGCTTTGGCAGCAAACACACTAGACAACCATGGCACAGGAACAGAGGCTGAGGTAATGGGGGCAGGTCAAGGCAGCTGCAGGGCCAGATACTTTGGGCTGCCTCTGGAGTATCCTGGCAAGTGAAGACAAGGCCTAGGTGACTGAGAAGCTTATCGCACACATTATTTTCCCCGTTATGGGAAGGGAAAGGGGATGCTCGGGGCCGCGCAAAACTGGGAAAAACAGATTTTATCACACAGCAAATTGTCCTCAAAATGGCCCCATTCTGTTTTGTGGCACCAAACCACAAAACCCACACGCCCAGCAACCCTCACACGTAATGAGGGCATCATAGCTGCGCAGCACCACCCACAAGGCGCGCACAACTATGACGTCGCAGGTCTTTTCAGGTTTGCTGTGGTGCAGCTCTGCAGCAAAAAGGAGTCGCTTTTTACTGCTCCTTTTTTGCTGAGCAGCAGTGTTGTACAATCTGGTTGCTGCGGTGCTGCTGTGCAGCAAAGAGAGGCGCCTCCCTGGTGCCTCTTTCTGGCGGTCTGTACCCCGCCTAAAAGACAATGAGAGTCTATGGTTATAAGTAATGAGGTAGGTTGGTTGGAGATTGCTTGATGCTTGAGGGTGTGTGTGTGTGTTCCATGTGCCATAAAAAAATGCCCCAACTTACTTATGTTGGGTAACTATGGCATAAGTGAAGGATTTTAATATGAAATGGACCAAAGACAAAGTCCCATAAACTGAACAAGCATCTTCTTATAATACTATGGACATTTTTATTTCTGGATATTTTATTTCAAGAGAACAGAAACAAGTGAGATTCTTCATTCACCTGCTCATGTATGACTGGCCCAGAAATGTTGAACTATTCCCCCTGAAAATCTGAAAATAGCTCAATTAATGTCTAAACCAATAAGAACTTTCCCAAAGACCATTCATTCAAACCAGCCTTCTGTGCAAAGCAGCTGAGACAGTTCAATGATTTTATGCACAATTTTGAAGAGATCCTGTTTCTAAAATTTCAGATAGTGAAAGGGAAGACAACAGAGTCCTTCTGATTATAGGAGGTTGCTCTGAACTCTATTTTTCCAAGAGGTAGTCCGTCAAGGGAACCTCTATTCATGAAAAGCAACAGAAGAGGAATTGGAGCTGGGGACAAAAGCACACTTTGGGAAATTTCAAAAAGGGCATTTGCACTTTGATTTAGAATACTGCAGGGGGAGGTTCTTCTATGTGCATAGCAGCTCAGTGTATGTGACATGGTTCTGCTGACCTACTGTAATTTGTTTATAAGACACATTGCATAGAATCACACCACTAACACAAAAGCAAATGGATTAATCCAGGGGGTGCAGATACCGACCACAATGTTACTAGTGCATTGCCCTTAAGGATACTGCTCATTTCTTTGTGTCAGAAATATTTATGAAAGTTACTTGAATGCTTCTCTTTCCCTTTGTATATGTTTTTATTACTTCATCCCTGCTGCAAGCATTTCTAGTACACCCTAACGTATTTCCATAATATCTCTGCTTTTAAAATATTAGGATATGAAATACAAAAATTATTTTTAATGGCACAATAGACCGGACTTCCAAGTAAATAGAAAGGTGTTTCCTTTAATTATAATTCAAAGAGTTCTAACTTACAACTTTTATGTATGGAATACCACTTAAAGTTTCAATAATTTTAGCAAATTAGATCTGGATTTATACTTCAGGAGATGCATAGATTGCCCCAAGGTCAATTTGTCTATTCACCGACCTCTCTAGGTACGTAGTCAGAAACTATATCTACAGGACCAATAAAAATACAAATAAAATTATACATGACTATCAAACTTAACTGTAATTTTATAGCTATATAAAACCTGTTTGTTTGAACACTATTCACATTTAATTTACCCGGTGCTGATAAATTCGGCCAGACAATTTTGTGCAGCCATATCCCCAGATCAGAATCAGAAATATGAGAAATACTAATCCCCAGAACTGAGGAAGGAAAGCTTATAAATTTCATAGAAGATTCAACACAAATGTTAAGGAGCTGGTCAAATCAACAAATCCAAACCAAGCATTCTTAAATGACAAAACAGAATCTCAGAAAAATGAGTTAGCATGTAAGAGATTAAAGTGCATTAAAAATTAAATGTAATTCATTATTTATGTGTTCATTGGACAATACTTTCCCCCAGAAATGGCTGCATTAAAAAGTCAAGAGAAAGATAACTTTTATAGTCTTTGGATAGGACCTATTTATTTAATGATTCAGGGCAGTCCTCACTTCTAGATCCAGAGGCTGTAGAAGATTATTATGCTCTGGAGAAAAGCTGTGCTAGTGGTATGTGTACACTTACACAAAGAGGATCACAGGTACACATTTCTCATAGGTGGTCTTTCAGTAATGGGAGGAAGATTCTGAAATGAGGCTTTCTGAGAGTCAGGTGGTTGTGACTTTGGTCTCCAGCAAGGCCCAAAATCATTCCAGTCACCTATACTCAGGTTGGCTTATATTTTTCAGTCGCACTAAACTAAGAAGAAGAGCAGAAAAAGTCCATTCCTTCCACCTCCTCTCTCACCAGAAGGTTTATGGATAGTCCATTGATCAGGTTTGGACTGCAGCATTAGTTGTTATAAATCTATTGGAACTAATGACACAAAGTAGCCATAACCATTTTAAGTCCCTTTACTTTCAGTTAGGATTAAATCTATGTTTTATGCCCCTTCTTTCTTGCTAAATATCTTTCCTAACCTAATTTTCAGTAATACAGTGTTTTCCTCCATCCACAGATTCCTTATCAATGGATTCAACCATCGTGGGTTAAAAATAGTAAAAAAATAAATAAATTCCTAAAACCAAACCTTGATTTTTACATTGTACATAAGGGACACAATTTTACTACACCACTATATTTAATGGGACTTGAACATCCACAGATGCTCCACATACAAGATGACCACATTCAAGTTTGATAAATGGAGCAGTTGATCCTACAGCTGTAATATAAGAAAACATTGGTTTGGGCTATTCTTTTAGAAGTATTACATAAGAAGGTTTGGTTCTCTCTTTTCAAGTTTGAAGCACAACACATTTCTACCTACACACATACTCACTTTATAAATCTAATGGTTGTTGTTATATTTCATTTTAGAATGACAATTTAAGGATGTCATGAAGCATACACAGCCATCATCATAACCACTCTTAAACTCTAACCCTAAATCCACTTACCTCATTATAAGTCCTACTGAACTCAATGGGGCTTATTTCTAAGAAGGTCTGTATAGGACTTTATAGCAAATTGTTATCATAGTGCAGTTTAACAGCTACTACCTACTACAGCATGGTGTGGTGGTTTGAGTGTTGGACTAGAACTCTGGAGACCTGAATTCCAATCCCCACACAGACATTAAACCCACTGGATGACCATAGGCAAGTCACAAGCTCCCAGCCTCAGAGGAAGGCAAAGACAAGAAAACCCCATGATAGGGTTTACATAGGGCCAGCATACGTCAGGAATGACTTGAAGACACACAACACACACAAATGCATGACTACACACAGTAAGAAGGTATACAATAACAACCTTTCCCTAGAAGGACCTTTTTTTATCTTTTCGCAATCTGAATACTCTCCTGAGGAAGTCAATATGAAATAACCTCCACAGTTATAAACAAAGGAAAACTGATTAAAGGCAAATATTTACTGGTATTTTAAGACAAAACACACTTGCATTCAAAGGTGTAAAAGTATAAACATTTTCCACACCTCCACAGATATTATGGGTGCTCGTATTTCTAACCATCCAGTACTGAATGCACAAGCTGTTTATGTTTATTGAAAACTAATTTGTTTGAATATTTTTAGATTTAATATGCAGATGAAATAACATTGATTACTGTTTCAGCAGACCATCTTTTATCTCTTTCCATTACCTGTATGTTTGATTTTTTCTTAAAGCTAGATTTCTTGGCTGAGTTATTTTTATTTTCTCTGTGTTCACTCTAGACAATGATTCATTGTAAGCTGAGATAACCCAGGGCTCTGGTTTCAGAATTTTCTTTCGTTCCTTTTCAATCACAGTACCTCCGACATTATTACTCCCCTCCTTTTTGCATCCAGCTTACCCCTTTGGTGTTACTTCTCCTAGAACAATGAAGTAGCTTGAAACACCTGACAGAAGATCAATCAGTATTCTGCATTTTATATAAAACTACTCAATTATTTATTGAGATCTCTTTTGCTCTTCAACTTTTATTTTCCTCTCCAATAATTTTACAGCTTAGGTTCCTAATATGATTTACTCTGTAGATTTTGTTCTGCCTATGGGATTCCAAAACATCTTTGAAAGAAGTCAGTGTTTCACAATCTTCATAAAAAATTAAAATAACCATGCCAAGAAACTCCAAATCTCTTTATATTCACAACTCTGTACCCTTAACTCAGGACCCACTACTCAAGGTCCAAAGTGTGATGGAGTAGTCTGGAGTGGAGCAAATCTTCATCACCAGTGGACAGCCAGAAAACCTAGAATTAGGTATAGAGCTTACAGATTGTTTAGTTTATGTTCTTATAATGCACAAAATATCTGAACTAATGAGATTTTGTTCTTCTGATTTTCCGCAATGATCCTGTAACTGATAATTTGATTGAATGAACTGTTGTTTCTTTTTACAGGAATTTAAATACGGGAAATTATTTTGGCACACAGAAAATCTGCCACCACATGCTAGATGAGAAAAGAAATGAAAGAAATAGACAAGAGAAGTGAGCATGGGCAAAGGGAGTACTTTTCACAAATTACAGCTTAGGAGACAGAAAATAAGAAGCATATGACATGAATAAAATATTTCCTAAAAAGCTTTATGGGTATGTGTGTCAGGAGTCAAGGTCCATTAAGAATAACAATTCCATTCCTGCAACTGGAGCTGCAAGAATGACACACCCATGCATTGCTAAGAAAGAAGGAAGAAAGTTTTGTGGATTTTTTGGACTATGAGGTTGTGTCCCAGAAGAGTTTATTCCTGATGTTTCGCCAGCATCTTGGATGGCATCTTTCTCTGAAGATGCCAGCCACAGCTGCTGGTGAAACATCAAGAATAAACTCTTATAGAACATGGCCTCATAGCCCCCAAAACCCACAAAAAACTATGGATGTCGGCCATGAAATCCTTTGACTTAACATAGGGGACAATTTGTCAGGGGAAAGGAGGCCATATGTTAAGACAAAGAGTCTCTATGCTGTCTATTCTGCCTCCTGCACTCCAGTTGCACAGGCATCTCAGGAGAAAGAAATGCTTCAATTCAGCCTACTGCAATATGGAAAAACCATACTGGCTCAATGTTCAAAGTCCTCTTATTGTGAGCATACTTTTGTAAATACAGGTGAAAGTGTTATGGATTCGTTTCATGCTTCTTAGGCTAGTTTATGCTCTATGCTTGGAAACTCAATCCATATAAACACACAAACTCTCCCCACTCACAAAAATGCTAAAGTACAGCAAATGGTGCTTACCTTTCAGGATCAAGAAAAAGCAAGCAACCAAGTTTGTTACAGTGTAGAGAGAAGTTGCAAATACTGAATTGGAATAGCCCACTTTAGAGAAGGCTAAATGGGGAGAGGAAGGAAGGAAAAATTATAGAGAGGCTAGAGGCTTCTTCAGAAGCCTTTAAGGTGAAGGAAGCTTGTCGTGTAAGCTAATGTGCAAATGGTGCAGAACATGGCAGCCAGGCTGGTCACTGGTGCTCCCAGGACCAGCCATATAACACCGGTTTTAAAAGATCTCCATTGGCTGCCCATTCGCTTCCGAGCTCAATATAAGGTGTTGGTAATTACCTATAAAGCCCTAAATGGCTTGGGCCCAGGATACCTAAAGGACCGCCTCTCCCCATACATTCCGCCTCGCACCCTCAGAACGTCTGGGCAGCAGCTACTGAAGGTGCCTGGGGCTAGGTTAGTCTCCACTTCTCGGAGGACGTTTTCCACAGCTGCCCCAGCCCTTTGGAATGCGCTGCCCATAGAGCTCTGCTCGTCTACTACCCTGGCCCAATCTAGGAAGGACCTTAAAACCTTCCTATTCCAACAGGCATTCCCCGAATAAATATCCTGTGGGCCTCCCTCCTCTTTCGTGGCCAAGAGGTTGGGCTATGGGGCCTTTTGACTGTTGGTTTGTTTTAATGTGTATTTTATTTTTTGTGTATTATTGATTGTATTTTAACCTGTTGTAAGCCGCCCTGATCGGAGGAAGGGCGGCATATAAATAAAAATTTTATTATTATTATTATTAATGTGAGCAAAACAATTAGGTGAGTGAAAAATAAGATATTCCACCTAGTTATGATCTTTCAAATAATATGAATCAGCACGCCACTTATATTGTGAAAACACAAGGTATAAATAATCAGCATATGTGCAAATGAAGAACACGTTAGACAGGCCTAGTTTGGAATGAAGGCTAATTTATGATTGGTTAATTTGTATAATAATTGTTATGATCTGATTGATTAATGGTTATTTCTATGTAGTATTTAAACAATGCTATATAAGCTATTTCATGTCCTCCTTTTTTGGCATGACAATTGACTTCCCAAGACTCTGCTCAATGATGCATCTTTAATTTATGTTAAACAGATGTCCTCAGTCTTTCAACACTTTGAAATTCAGTCTTTGAATCCCACTCTTTGAACCCTGTTGGCATGATCTCCCCAACATAAGCAACAGGGTGAAGTACATAAATTGCCTTAAGGACCAGAAGCCCTATAATGGGGACTGCATCCAGTAAATGAAAATGAAAGCATGGCTTTAGTGATCACCAGACATTCTATTCCACCTATTGCTAAAGAAAGCCCAATTCTCATTGGTGGGTTACACATTGCCACTTCCGATGCACTCCGTGCGCGCTAGGGTTACGAAGGGGGGTGTTAGGGTTAGGGAGAATTGCCCCTTCCTAACCCACCCTGGCCCCAACACGCGCGGAGCGCGTCGTAAATGGTGGTGCCCATCCACATGGGCGCCGCCATTTTGATGTTTTGGACGTTGTGCGTCCAGACATGTCACGGCGGAAGTGACGCCGCGAGGGCGCACTCCACCCCTCGTGGTGCCACTTCCGCGTTTTGAAAAGGAGCACCATTTCGGCGCTCCTTTTTCACTGCGGAGGGAAGCCTCGTGGTCTGGCCGCTGGGGCTTCCCTCCACAGTGAATGGTGGTGGTGGGAAAACGGCCCCTTGAGGGCCATCTGTAACCTGCCCTTATTCATTTTTCTGCTTTTAAAAAAGGCTCCAACCCTAGAGATGAGCAAGCAAGAAGAGTGTGAATGCAGCCTAACAGACATAGAATGAAAAAATACCAAGATAGGGATAACCAATTTTTGGTTTGGGAGAACACACTAGTCTCTACCGAACTCACCAAAAGTTTCATATTATCTCCACTTCTTCTAGAACTTGAAAACTTAAAAACTAAGCATGTGCTCCCTGTGTGCTTGCTTTTAAAGGTATGTTGTTGGTGCTTTTGTTTGGTTTGTTTGTTTGTTTTATAACACCTTGCTGCAAATATTCAGTATTGTGGCAGTTAATGCAGTAGAATGGCTCTTGGCGCATGCTGGTGACATGCATTAATCAAATGATAATATATTTTCTCACTGTCACTCACAAAGTGATCCCTAATGAGCATCTGTTTGCTTATTTTTATTTCTTTAATTTATATCCCACTTTTCTCCCATATGAGACCCAAAGTGGCTTGCACTATACATTAAAAAAATACATGCATACATTACATTAAAAAGTTAAAAAAGAATCTATAAATCAATTTAAAAATGCATTACATACAATCTTCTTTAATAAAACACCAATTTAAAACAATTATTTTTTTAAAAAAATATTGCGACCTCTCTAAGTTTCTTCTATACAGCTTCATATCACTATGCAGTGATTCCAAAAGTTTGGTCCCCCAGGTGTTCGGGACTTCAGTTCCCTGAAGCCCCAGCAGTCAGGAATTCTGGGAGGTGAAGTTCAGAACATCTGGAAGGCCAAAATTTGGGGACCACTTTACTTAGGGTTGCCATAATTATCCACTAAAACCTGGGACAAAATGTAGGACAAATTCTAGAGCAAACTGTAGGATAACTGCAGGACAAATCTCAGCCCAAAATGTGGGACATTTAAGGTCCTCCATTTTTCTTAAATGTCCTACATTTTGGGCTGAGTTTTGTCCTGCAGTTAGTGTGGTCTAGATTTTGTTCCACATTTTGTCCCAGGTTTTAGTGGACAATTACGGCAACCCTAACTGTACTATAGCATAGGAAGGCATTATTGTCTCTTTCCCTCTGCCTGCTGTTGGTAGATCGCTACATGAGCACTTCATTGGGTGACACTATAGTGACATATTCTGCCATACCGTGAGATCACTGGTGCCTTCTAGGAATAACTAATATGGGCACTGTTCCTGTGTGGCTCCGAGTCATTTCTGACTTATGGCAAGCCTAAGGTGAACCTATAGTGGAATTTTCTTGGCAGAAGTTGTTCATAGGGGCTTTTCCTGTGTTTGAGGTGGAGAGAGTGTGACTTGCTTAATGTCATCCAGTGGGTTTCCATAGCTGAGCGGGGATTTGGCCTCTAATCTCTCTGTGTCCTAGTCCAACACTTAAACCACTACACCACACTGGGGTTCTTAATACATTAAATGTTTGGGGGACAGAAGAAGCATTTCCAGGGATAATGTATGGGTGGCTGCTGGTATTACTGCCTTCGCTTTGTCACGTATAATCTTGTTGACACTACTTCTCTCCAAGTGATATGTTATTCCAGAATTAGCCATTGCCATTTATATGTTATTCCAGAATTAGCCATTCCCTTTTCCTACCTAAGCCATTTAAATCCAGGTAGATCCATATGCAGCTTGTTAACTTAATATCTTGTAGACCAGGCACTTGAAAATTATGTCATGGCTTTAGGAAATTAAATGTTTACAGAACATGCATTTCTCAGTTGAATAGTTCTCTCTTTCATCTGAGCAAATAACAGAAAGGGGCTGCTACACAGTGATTCAATTATGTTCTGTTATCTTAAAATATCATGAGGGGAAAATATTCTGCCAAGTGTGTTTTTAAAAACCTGTTAATAAGTACCTTTGTTGTTGTCCATTCCTCCAACTGCATACAAGGTTCCAACTGTGGATTTTCTTGGCTTAGTTCTTGGGCTTTGCATAAGAGTTCGTCTTTCTGGCAAAAGATGATATTTCATGGCTTCCAGAATCAGCTTCTGACATTCCAAGTCATCTTTAAAAAGTGCATGGTTTTCTAGGTCAGCTAAAATCTGTAAATTATATGAGGTGGGATTTAGTAATGATATTCCCATTCCTTATCTCCCAATCCCCAAAGTCCTCTGCATATGCAAAATTCAGTGACATAAATAGGACTTGGGCTGGGAGATGACCTTAAGGATGGCAGCCTCATAAACAAACATAAATAAAATCCATAAGAACATCAGCTCAGATTATACAGGTAACATCATGGCTTGTATCATGGGTCATTTTGGATCATTTTGACTGTAGTTGAAACAGTCATGTGCTTATATTAATTGAAACTGCATGTTGACTAAAGCCATGCTGGTTCTCTTTGAAATCTTGAGTATCACCATGTGAAATTGTATGTTGGAAGGATGCTTCTTGAGGTGACCAATGTTCTTCTAAATGAAAAAAAATCCAAGACTTTAAAACAGTAAACACTGCACTGGGATAAAAATCAGATCCTCATTCAGTGCTGTTTTCATGCCATGAAATTTACTGTATATACTCATGTCTAAGTCAACCTCACATATAAGTCAAAGGCACTTTTTAGGGGCAAACTTATGGATTTTGATATGACCTGTGGATAAATCAAATGTATAATTTAGGGGCATATAACAAAGGCTGTAAAGGACAAAGCAAGAGACAATGAAGTCAAGTAACTTATAACATTCAAGCAGGCATGACTGTTTTTGTTAAGGCTTGAAGGATGAGGAGAGACCTACAGCAAATGGTGGCTGTGTGATCTGTGAGGGAGGCTACCAGGGGCAGGCAGTCCAAGAAGACATATTAAAAAAGATCTAAGTGCAAGAGTTAAGGTACAGTATTAACTCGCATCATAAAAGGAAATATTCCCTTTTCTAAGTAGAGTGGTGAAAGATGAGAGCTCAGTCTGCCCTTAGAGGACCTAAAAGAAACATTGACCTACTCTACTCTCTCAATGCTTCTTTCCCTTCCCAGGCATTCAAAATGGCCAGAAGCAGCACCATGGTGGAGAAAGTAGAGGGGGTTGGTGCCTGATAATTTTAGGTTCTCTGGGGACAGACTAAGCTCTCACTTTTTGCCAATCTACTAGAGAAGGGGATGGTTCCATTTTTATGAGCATTAATGTATGGTACTTACATAAACATGTGCATAAGTTGGCCTAGGTTTTTTTGGGTCTATTCGCTGACTAAATGTTTTAGACTTATATGTACATGAGTATATGTAAGAAATGAGGTAATTTTGGAAGATAGGAACATCTAATTTTCAATTTGTAATTGTCTTTCCCCAATAATTTCTGGTGAGCATAATCTCTTCCGAATTTTATAGCCTATCCTCAAAAATGAAAGGAGATGCTTATGCTCCTGAACATTTATAAATTAACCTTTCAACTGAAGTAGAAGCGAAAATCTTTGTTTGTTTCACTGCATGCAATACTGGGGGAGAAAGCCCAAGTTTTTCTTCCTACTTGGCAAGATAATGTGGATTCTAGCATATGATTAGGATATGTTACATTGCAGGACTCTTCTGTGAAAATTTCATTCCTGCAAATGTGTGTGTGTGTGTGTGTGTGTGTGTATAGAAAATAGTGGGGGTTTGCCATAAAAAAGTTAGCTGCTATCCTGTTCCGTAGATTCAGTGTTGTAAGTTGGATGTAAAAATGTGAATGTTGAATTAATGAGAGTGTCCTCCCAACCTACCTAAAAAGCCAGGAAGCACCACCAACACAGTGATTTCTGAGGTCCTGGGGGAGAGGAGCAGTTTATAAAGAAACAACTACCTCCTCTCCCAACAGTGTCACAGTTCCCAACAAGTAGTTGCAACTCCACAAGGTGCCTATAATTACATGTGAGAAAATACCTTGCTTCACTCACCACCCTGCTCCCCAGTACATCAGAAATGTCTATGTTGGTGTCACTGCCTGGCTTCTAAGGAGAGCTTTGAGCGGCTGTGTTGGAAGATGTAGCTACGATGACAGACCTCCATTATTGTAACTACATCTCCTAATACAACATCTCAGCCATGGGTGGGAGGACCCCACTCAAAATGGGGGAAGATGTTCAAGGATAAAAGTTCTTATGTCCTTTAGTAGTTTTTTCAATAGTCATCTCCCACGAGGAGATGTTTATTTGAAAATATTCTCCCATTTGCAAATATTCTTTACATCCTTTCTTGAAACATGTAATTTTACAAGTTTACTTCTGTACTATCTGAACTTTCCAGTTAATGGTGGAAAATTTGATTTAGATCAATGAGTGCTCAGTAATGAGATATTCTGCTGAAGCTGAGACAGAGCATAAAGCAGTCTGTCTTATATCTGGAACACGCATACCTCCTCCCAGTGGCCAGCACCCAAATGAGACTCTCAGATACAGACAGCTCCCTTTCCCAGCCAGGCATCTAGCATGTAAAAAGCCCAAACATATGGTGGATTAGAAGTTGGAATATGAGATTTCCAAACAACCTCAGTTTAGAAGTAAGATTTCCATGCCAGTGGAATGTCATTTGCACTCTGTACGCATAGATACCAGTATATTCTAATGGAAATTGCTTTTCTCAAAGTCACTGGTTAAAAATTATGGAACATGAGCCTATAGAAAGAAGAAGAAACTGAGTCATTGGGGACATATATCTAAAAGAGGAGATATGGATCTAGATACATGTCACCATATGCATTTAGAAGAGTTCAGATGCCAGATCCTGGCCAGGTTCTTATGGAAACAAGACGGATGAAAATAGATTGAAAATGTTTTATTGGAAAAATGTTCAAGTTGAGAAGTAATGGAGTAAAGAACTTCCTGGAGAATGTTTTATAAGAATTTAACTTGTTTACTTTTTCTTTTAAGTTGCTTTTCATGGTGTTGGATGTTGTCCTGCTATTATGCTATGATTTTATTGTTGATTTTGACATTTTTTGTAGTATACTATTATTTTATATTGGTTTGTTGTACACTACTATTCAAATCCCAGTCACTCTGCTGCCCTTTGGTATTCATTTATTCATAGAAGTCTCACAAGTGAGGTTTACTAATCTATTTTCCAAGGTCACAGCATCAGTTAAGTACAGCTCACCAGTCCACATTTCAAGCTCATCAAATGAGGCAAATACTGTCCATGACATTCTCAACAACTTCATGCTTTCAGAGAACTGGAAACCTTTCTAGAGTGCCCACAGAGTCAGGGGATTTACCTAGCAGTCATATTTCTTCCTGCCGCCCTTCTTAGAGGACTATGGGCCAGAACAGATAGTCTGTAAAAGATGCCTTCAGGATGCATGCCCTGATGGTGCCCAGAAAATGCCCAGTAGCTGGACAGCCACCCAGATGTGGGTGGCTTCAAGACACTCTGGTGTTGTGCCATTTATACACCACACATTGCTGGAGTGGCTTGTAGGCCACATCAGGATAGAAAAGCCAGTGTTTTGCCAGCCAAAAAAAAGAGCGGATCTTAGCTGCTCCTTTTTGGCTAGCTTCAAAGTGGATTGGGGATGCAACATGTATTTGCCATGGCCACAATCCATCTTCAAAAGGGGTGGCTTGAAGCCCCCCCTTCAGCGCCATCCGCCCCCCCCCCCCTATATTTTGTGTTCAGCATGGACTGAGAAACCCCTTCCTATACTTTGTCTTAATCAAGTAGGCAAGCTGAAGGAGACCTGAATAATCCCTTGGTAAGTAATCATCTCCCCTGTTCTTTGTTAGGCCTGGGAGAAGTGGAAATCCTCTGAACTCTTCTGCTATTCATAGGTCCTGCAGAGTTATGGATCATTTTCCAGCCTCTGAAATATAGCAGAGCCCCCTGCCCATGTGCCCAGCTGTCCTAAAGCTTCAATAGTATCAGCAGAACACCTCACAAAGTTCCTTCTCTACCTTCATCTGTTGTGCAGAGAACACAACACAGCTGTGCAGCACCTCTACTGCTGCTCACCTCACACACACATATGAGGCCATTTTATACAATGCACTTCCAATCATTCCAGTTTCATCTTTCTCCTGATGCTACAGAAGCAGTTTCTCCTAGTTGCCAGATGACCATGGATGCATGTATACTGATAATATCAATCCATCATGCCACCATTCCCAACTATCTAAACCAGGCTTCAGCATTGGAACTGGAATAGCCATGCTATGTGATGCCACCCTATGAAACATGGATAATATTTTGTAGCAGATGTGTCTTCTCTATCCTTTTTCCGGTAAGCAATAATTCAATGTACATTTATTTATTTATGTTACTTTTTATCTTTTATTAGTTTTCCCTTTCTTCAAGGCACTCTGGATGAAATACATAGTGGTTCATTAAATATAGCAAAGCTTGTAAGGTGGTGAGGTTGAAACTAACCTAGGGTCACTCATTTGGCTAGTGGGTTTCCACACTGCAAAGTCTCTATCCCCCTTTCCATATTGGCTCAACACGGGAGTGTTCAGTGAAAGCTCTAGTCCAGCTAATGAATTATCGGCTTAATAGAGCTTTGGACTCTGATTCATAAAATTCAAACCCCAAGCATTTGGTATTAAGTCCACTCAGGAGATTACCCCACCCAGAAATCCCAGTGGGATAGACGCAGGATTGAAAAGTCAAACATGGGTGTTATCGCACGTAGCCGTGGTTAGGCAAGTGCAACCCATATGCAGCCCAGACCCCAGCCACCCTTAACCAGTGGCTTTTCAAAAATGGTAAGCCACTGGATAAATGCAGCTGGGGTCCGTGCTGCATACAGGTTGCACTTGCCCAGCCGTGAGTGCATGCAATAAAACCCATATTTGACTTTTCAATCCCGCATCTATCCCACTGGGATTTCTGGGTGTAATAATCTGCTATGGCACAAGGAAAGTTTCATGGTTAAGAAACAGGCTAGGGAGGGATTCAGTCTAAGACATGCCAAAGACATATATTTGGGAACTAATATTCATTCGCAAAATAATCAATTTTAATAAGAGCAACTACAGTAACATGTTCTTGGAATAAATGTGTAACTACTTTTATTTTCTTTCTGGAATAGTACATTCTGAGATTTTTTTTTAAAAAAAAATAATGCCTACCGTTGATGCTATAAAAATCTTCCATATAGTAAATTAACCAACCATTGGTTCAATAAGCCAGCAAAGCAAATATTAGGCTCCTTCCTCTGTACAGTTTATCTTCCCAAAGTATTACATGAAATAACTAAAATTTAATTAGCTTGTGCCCTAGCTCTATCATAAAGTTCCCTACTATGTTATGTAGCCTGAGGGGAATTCAGCAAGTGGCTTCTTCAGGACTAAATAATACAAGAGCCTATCTCCATGTATCTCTGACAGTTTTTCAATCAAGGAGAAAAACTGTATTTTGGTCTTTCTGTGTAATATTTCAGGCAGCACACACATGCCCAGACATCACACTGTTAAGTTTTTGCCAATAATCCCTGCTACTCACCACCACTTCCTTGAAGCAGAAAGCATACCATTGCAATGCTAAGACACAAGAAAGTTGTTATAGGGCTCTTTGAGGCAAATGCAAAGAATCATGATATGCTGCAACAGTGCTCTTAGTTTATTTCCAACTGATGCCTTTTGCTGTTACTCTACATTCACTCACAGACTCTCTGTCTTCTTTAGACCTTGCAAAAGCTGGTAGAGTGTGAGAATAATAGAGCATTATAAGCAACTTGACCAACTATTCTCCAGATCAAATGACACTATAGACATCTTAACAAATTATCACTGAGAGCTGTTCAATCCCTTTGCTCACGATATGCTCTAGATGTTGTAAGAAAGGCTCTAAAATCCTTTATGTAAACTCCAAAAAAATGCCTCTGATTCCAGGTGCTTCCACATCCCATCTTCCATAGTAGCAGGGGGAAAAATAGTGGTAAAGAATCCTAGTCAGAACTTTAAGTATTACACCATACATATCCCATAAGGCTTTCTGGGAGGGAATAAAATGTTTCTGCTGATGCTGGAGAATTGCCAATGAATAGTCTAGGACAACAGATGAAACATCATCTGGTCAATTGATGGGAGGAAGAGGGAGAGGGACAACTACAACAACAAATACTACAGTGATCAACAATGTTTATTCTGCCTGAAAGATGTTTCTGAGCAGAAAAGAAGAAACACCAATCTGCCTTTTCCCACTTACAGCCACATATTTTGTGTAATGTGTAGTTTCAGCCTTAGCAATCATTCCCTCATTTTCTACATAGAAGAGACAAGTACAATTTCCACCAGCTTGCCACAAGCAGGATTTCCACTGCTCCTATATCTAATTTATTAACATTGTAAAGAATAGAAAAAGTTGCTGAGCTGAGATCTTGTGAAATTTGATTCAAGGAAGTGGTGATATTTATAAATCTCCAAATTATTCTGACACAGAATAAAAGCCTGGTAATTGTAGCATTCCTTCCCCTCTTCTTCATTCTTTCCTCAACCTTCAAACAACTTCCTCATTTTCTTCCTCTCTGTTTTGTTTTTGTTTTTTAAGATCTACTCACTCCAACTGTTGGAAGCAATAACAGTTTGCAGCGAGATTTATCTTTGCAATCTGCCCTTTTGTATGTTAGCTGGTGGGGCAGGAAGACACATTTACTGTAATATGCTCAGAAAACAAGCCAAGTTATTGTGAGCTTGCTTGTTTGGGAGCTGATCATTTCTGAATCAATATAATGTAAGCAGGGGCTGGGACACTTGCTCCTCTCTACCTAATGGACCATAAAAATGGGAATACATGATTTCACACGCTTGCTCAGATTGAGAATTCATCCATCTCACCATTCATTCGTCCAAGATATACCTGCTAAATGGCTTAAAGAAATAGAAAAACATCTTTTGACAACAGCAGCTATTCCTTGTTGCTCATCCTCAGTGGAATGATATTTCTGAAAATATGTGCTGTATTTCTTTTTATATAGCTAGGAGTTAACAATGAAATTCACTCGATCAAAATTTTTAACATCCAGGCATACTAGTAACCATGACAACATCCAAGGAGACTTCAAGATATGCACAATTCTGTTGGGACTTCAATTGTGGCAATATGAACTTTTAGTGGTGTTTGTCCCATATGTTCAAAACCTAAAACTCAGACTGCGAAATGTGCTGTCATGAACAGGTGCTATGAGATTAGAGTACTTCTATAATCATTTCAAGTACTGCAACCTCTTTCAACAGCAGTGCATACCATAATAGGATATAGGTTGACAGATGAGGATGTGGATAATGATTCAAAAGCTAATTACAAAACTTAAGCAGCTCAATTTGTCTGTCTTAGAAGAAGAAAGTACCTTTGCAGGGATAAAGTATTAATAAAATCAATCTTTAGTTAGTTAGGCAAAGAGAAGAGAATATTAAGAAAAAAGTGCAGCTGAGATGGTGACATTTGCTTATCTTTCCTGAGCTAAATAGATCTGTGCCTCCTACAGTTGTAATGTTTGAAGTACATACACATTTCCGTTTTTTTTTAAATCTTGTAAATATAGAACAAACACATCTAGCTTGATAGATTATATTTCCTGGACATGAAGAGAAAATGTATGGAATCAGATATAATTCATTGGGTTTATAAAGTAGATTTAGAAGGTATCCCCATTGGAAAAGAAAAGGAGTATAGTTTCATGGGGGGGGGGGGTAATTGTAATGATGATATAATATCCCTTGTAGGTCTCACATGTTAAAATACTTTTCAGGTCATCCCTAGCTGTCCCAACATTTTGTTGTTAGTAATTTGGGAAAACAAAACCACTTTATTTTTCTTTCAAGGACTGAGCTCTATGTTGAAAATGTACAATGGCAAGTGGGGTTTTCTGTTATGTGATAAACATGACAAATAAATAAATTCATCATCCAAATGGAACTAACTCAGCTCATTTTTTAGTATTCAGCTGTGAAAAGTCATGGATTATGTGTACAGTTTTATGGAATGGCCCTTACACTTAACTCAAAGGCAAGAGTCACTTGCAAACCAACAACATGAAGAACAATACCAGGCAACTAATCAAGGATACAGAAAATCCAAAAGAAGCATGAATTCAACTAAGGTACCCACAAGATGAATGATCCTTCTGTTTTTGCTTTACTGAACTCCAAGATGACTCCCGTCTTCCCATTTCCGGCTATGCAAATAGGACCTGATGTGAATACAGGAGTGGAAACTATTTGCAATACTTAAAAAAGAAAAGTCTGAATGTGAAGGAAAGTGTTATCAAGAGAAAAACTGATATTTCCCATGGGAGATGGTGGCTTTCATGTCAGTAAAAGAGTGAATGTGGTCTGAATTTTCATCTGCACTTTAAAGCAGGGAGCAATTCTTTGCTAGTTTTCTTCTTGAAGTAAACAATGAACAATTTTAGCATACTGTTCTTGTTGAAAGAACAGTATTGCACAATTTTTGAAGACCCTTTGGCATTCAAGACTTGCCATTCAAGATTCTGCACAAAAAAAACTGCACATTTCCCCCCAGAAAACAGCATTTTCTGCAAAAGAGAGGGCAGCATGTTATTAAGAGAATAAAAAGTGCAGAAAATGTTATTTCTCAGTGTGGAAAATACTATTTCTACCAAGAACTATTATTTTCTCAGCAGAAAACACTATGTGCAAATTTTGCAGAAAATAATTACTGAACTGCCAAGTATCCAAGGTGTCCCATTCTTCTCCTAAAGTTCTTTAAATTTCATAATAAAACACAGAATAAATTTATTACCCTACTGATAAGGCAGCTACCAGCTGACACTGAATATTTCAGAGTCCTAGTGGGTGCAATGGATTCCCGTGTAGAGAGATTTTCCAAATCACACAGACATAGACAGACAGACAGACAGACACAAACACATACATACACAAATACAAAAAACATTATTGGAATCCTTTCATTTTTACAGTTTCATACTGCTTATTATTCCAAAAGTGAATAAAGGAATGTCATTCTTCCTAAAACTAAACAATTGTTCTGCTGTTTCCCACCCACAAAAGACCTGAACAGTGCCACAAGTGCAGTGTTTCAGACATTTCATTTCTTCAGACATGGAGTCCATTTTCCCACTAACATTTTATGATCAAGACTCAAGTTATGATCAACCTATGAACAGCTAAACTGCTACATCTTTTTCAGATGCAATCTTGGATAGAAGTAATATTAAAATTAATAGTAAAAATGAGAAGGATAAATGCTGCTCTATAGTATTTTGGTTAAGTTCTGCAATATACTTCCAAAATATTTGCAGAGATATATCTGGGTGGTTCACCCATGTGAGAACATTTTGAACACAACCCATTAATGGTTCTATTTATCCTCCAGAGTCTTATTGATATAAAATACCAATTACGGATCATTTTGTAATTATTTTCTGTGAAACGTGGGTTTAACGACTAGGGAAGGAATTCATTGCTTTAAGAATACAAGATAAGGGAAGAAACAGCTCTCAGAAGTGCCTTGGTTTATTAAAGCCTGATGCATTTCAAAAAACAAATTGATTGCCATAATGAGAGAACTAAGGAGTTTAATTTTACAGTTTGCTAAATGCCCCTAAGGAAGGAAATATGTTTTCCAAAATCTGCCAAACTTTAATAAATACAGGCATTTCTGAGAAATGTTATCTCTCCTGGTCAATTGCTGCACTCAGTGTCCTTCACTTCTGGTTTTTTACTATTTAAAAACAGTGACTGTGAGTTAGGTTGTTCCACAAATCCTACTCTCATGAGTATAAACTAATGAGTTTATACATTTTTTGTGCCTCAAGTCTCAGTATGATCAGGTCCATTTTGTAAATAAATCCTTCTTCAGTTATTTAATCTTACAGAGGATTTTTTTTGCAAATCTCTATGTACTCTGGTTAGTTCTCCCTAGATTTTAAAGATGGGAAGATGTAATGCTACGTAAGGATTGTCCTAGGTTATTGAAGCCTTTAAAAACATATATTGAAATGTTTGAGAAATTATTGATTGTTTTAAAGTATCTTGAGATTAATAGATTTGTTGTTCAAAAGATCTTATAAATAAACATTTCTTTAAAAAAATCTATTAGTTATTCAGATAGCTAAATTACTTGGAGTTAAATCCTATAATGCATTATAAGAAGTCTATTAGTACAATGGGATTTTCCCAAGGAAAATAAGGCATTGCACTACTGCAAGAAGATATTTGATATTTGAGCAGCCATGGGTATACCAAATAAAAGGGTTTAAAATAATTAATTTACTGATGAGGCTTATAGTCAGAGTCAGGCTCCAGATACCTACCATAAAAATCAGCAATAAGGAAGAAAAATGGGTAAGCAAATTGGGTTATTGCCTCATTTTTGTGCCCATTTGGTGCAGCTCATTCTCACAGTGGATAAAATTGTGGATGTTTCTATCCTTCTGGTATTCCATGTGCCTACAATGGTGAATTTTTGTTATTCTTGTTGCTTCTGTTGCTATTTTTTGATCTATTGTATTTTGGCCCAAATCTCTCTCTCCTTTCTCACCCTCAACTCTCTGTGATATTTGGAAATCTGCTCTGGTGGGGTTCCTACTTCTCTGAAGCAAATACTGAGCTGCACTCACACTGCAGAAATAATCCAGTTTGACACCACTTTAACTCTCAAGGATCAGCAAAGTGATGGGAATTATAGTTTGTTGTGGCACCAGAGCTCTCTGACAGAGAAGGCTAAATGTCTTACAAAACTACAATATTCAGAATCCCATAACATTGAGCCATGGCAGTTAAAGTGGTGTTGAATCGGATTATTTTTGCAATGCGGATGTAGCTGTAGGCAGCTACAGAGAGAGGAAGGAATCATCCCCTCCCAATTCTGCTTATGGAATAGTTCTATCAATGGATCCACCCCGTTTACCTTCTTGCACTTTTAAAGGCACTATAAAATATTGCTAATGCCAGGAGAGGTAAAGCAGGCACATACTAAGCTTTATACTTTTTCTAAACCTCAATAACTAAACCTTTAATCTATTTTTTTTAATCTTCAATCATTTTTTTCCAAGTATGGCCAGGTGGGCTAATGGCTAATTAGGTCCATCTTCTTCCACTTCCCACTGCGCAGAAGTGCTGGAGGTATCAAATCACTGACACATTGCTGTCAGGCCATCTGCATAGTAACTTTTCAGGGTATTAGTGGCACATAATCCTTCTCATAAACTATCATGCTGTGATGGATTTTTTCCCTCATTATAAATGGGATTTTATGAAGCCTAAATAATTTAGTGATGCTTTGTGTTCAATGTAACACTTTTTGATAAATTATCAAAGGTAAATATTAGGCAATATTCTCTTCCTAACAGCAGACATAAATTATCCTATCCAGGATAATTTATCCCCCCCCTTTTTTTTAAATTCAGCATTATCTTCTTTATAAATGATCAAATTTTGTAACTTTTTATACGTATATTAGGCTACCTCGATATCTAGTCTCCTATGTTTAGTACATTAGGAATTGTTCTGGATTAGACTCAAGGCCTTTCTGGACCAGCAAGCTGTTCCTTTGGTGCCCAGATAGATGCCTAGGAAAAGGTCCTACATCAGACATGAGGGTAACATCATTCTTCTACTTGTCTTCCCTGTTATTAGGGTCTTTGATAACATGCAGTACATTGAGATTCACTACCTTGAGTCCTTGTAGTGGGAGAATGCATCTGAAACATTCCTACCTACATAAAGATCTGTATCTATGCACTATTCTAATATTAACAAGTACATGAATGAGAGAGAATAACTTTAATTAATAGTAAAGATCTAAGCATTAGAGTCCAAAGCAAGGATGAGAATCATACTGCTGACTAGATGCTACTGGACTGAAACAGTGCTAGCCAGCATAGCCAAAGGTAATGACTACTGGGTGTTGCATTCCAACATCTAGAGAGCCATACAATTCCCACCCCTTATCTAAAGAGAAAAGGGAGGAAATAATATAAGTATTGCACTTCCAAAGGGATCTGAAAAGTTTTTTTGGGGGGGAGGGGGCAATAGAATGTGGGGATGTAAATGTTTTAATGCAACAAAAGAAAAATAAATTCTCAGCTGGGTTAATTTTCTTGTATATTATCAAGGTTGCATATTACCACCTTAGGGTCAGGCTAAAACTTTTCTCTCTTGATCAGACCACTGTCCACTTATGCATAATATTACAGATGATATGGCATTTATTATTCTCTGTTCACTGAGATAAATCCAAATTTTCCATTGATCCAGTCATAGCAAAAAACTCTCTTAAGTCCTTGTTGTCTGAGTGACAGTGCATTTTCCATGCAGTTAAATACCTTCTCTTTCTGTAGAAAGAGAAACATGCAGATACCATTGCACTATGCCAGCTGATCCTTTAGCTCCATTAGTGTTGAAGTCTATTTCAACCACTAGTTCTACCTGTAGTGGGCCCAGTGTAATCAATACACTTTATTATGACTAACAAGTCCAATTAATTTCAGTAAGGTCTTCTCTAAGTATGGCTAATGTTGAATTTCAATCACTGCTTGCAACATTTTGTTAAGGAGGAACAATGACTCTGCCAGATGGAAGGCAGATGTATTTGTTACATTAACAATATACAAACAGTAATAGTATTAGCAATATACAAACAGCTGACATATATCTCCTCTGTTCCAATCTCAAATTAAACTTTCCTTTATGTGATTTTAAAAAATCAATTTCCTGAACAAAATTATATCAACATCTTATTTTAATAACTCAGTGCTCTTCTGATGTGCTTTACTAGTCATTTGGCAATTTCTTATGATTTTCACTAATCTAATTGATATGTTGTACTCAACAGTAAAATAAGGAAGATAATCCCAAAATACTTTATAGCACAATAAGACAGACATTCCAAACAAAGTAAATTGTGTTTTAGGTATAAGCAGATCATTTTGTGAATGCATAGCATTCTTCTATGGCCTCACAAAAGAATATAAGATAATTGATCTTATGAAAATAATACATGAATGTAGGCTGAATTTTTAAAATGCAATTTAATGTTATAACTGTAGTTTTACAAATGTTAGGTCCGAAAAATAGGAGGCTGTTGCCCAGTATATAGTTAGGCCACTGAAATCCATGGAACTCCTTTGCTTCTAACAGGGCTACACTCCGAGGGAGTGTGTTCCACTGTCGAACAGCCCTTACTGTCAGGAAGTTCTTCCTAATGTTCAGGTGGAATCTCTTTTCCTGTAGCTTGCATCCATTGTTCTGGGTCCTGTTCTCTGGAGCAGCAGAAAACAAGCTTGCTCCCTCCTCAATATGACATCCTTTCAAATATTTAAACAGGGCTATCATATCACCTCTTAACCTTCTCTTCTCCAGGCTAAACATCCCCAGCTCCCTGAGTCGTTCCTCATAGGACATGGTTTCCAGACCTTTCACCATTTTAGTCGCCCTCCTTTGGACACGCTCCAGTTTCTCAACACCCTTTTTAAATTGTGGTGCCCAGAACTGGACACAATATTCCAGGTGGGGCCTGACCAAAGCAGAATACAGTGGCACTATTACTTCTCTTGATCTAGACACTATACTTTTATTGATGCAGCCTAAAATTGCATTGGCCTTTTTAGCTGCCGCATCGCACTGTTCACTCATGTTCAACTTGTGGTCTACTTGTTCTCCCAGATCCCTTTCACATGTAATCTCTTTAGCCAAGTGTCGCCCATCCTATACCTGTGCATTTTATTTTTCTGCCCTAAGTGTAGTACCTTACATTTCTCCGTGTTGAATTTCATTTTGTTAGCTTTGGCCCAGCTTTCTAGTTTATTCAGGTCATTTTGAATGTTGATCCTGTCCTCTGGGGTATTAGCTATTCCTCCTAACTTGGTGTCATCTGCAAATTTGATAAGATGGTCTGCATACTGCCTGGTAATGGATTAATGCTATAAGATCCACCTTAAGAAAGTTACATCCCAGTTCTATCCTGGTAGCAAAGCTAATGCGATAATCAGAAGCAGTGTATTCCACTGACTGAGTGTATTCGTTACTTTGAATGTAAATATTAGGAAAGCAATATCTCTGTATCCATCCTGATTGTGACTATGGGTTGTTCTTGAGTGTTTCACTATATTGCAATTAGGACATCCTGAATGATACAAAAATGTGTATGTGCACTTGAAACATAGGAAATTGATATCTTTTTCTTATTATTGCTGCCAGATTAGAAGTAGCCAAATGTTGGTAGTCAGGTGACCTCTCCATTGAAAACTGGTAGTCTAGAATTTGGGGTATGTTGTTGATGGAGAAACTGTCTGCTTTGATGAGGTTTTGCATTGGCCACCAAAGGACTGACACATTTCAAAATGACTGAATGATATTCATTGACTATGTTAATGATCACTCCCACTGGATCCAACCTCCTGCTTTACAGATGGACCTTTGAATGGATGCGCTACAACTTGACAAACCAGACTATCTGGCTTTGTCTAGTTTTTTTTTTAATTCAGCTGCAGAATAACTGTTTATCAGATACATACCGTTGACCCTTGTAGTTAGTTGTTGTTTTTGTCATTGTTCTACAGACTTTATGTCTTTTATTGTAAAAACACAATAAAATTTAATTAGAGAAAATGAAAAAAAAGTATATGTGTATGTGCCTCAAAGGTCCAAAACACACTGCAGAAATAATCCAGTTTGAAACCCCTTTAACTGCCCTGGCTCAGTGATAGGGAATCCTGGGATTTGTTGGCAGCACCAGAGCTCTTTGATAGAGAAGGCTAAATACTTCACAAAACTAAATTTCCCCAAATTCCCTAGAATTAAGCCAGATCTCAAACTGGATTACTTTTGCAGTGTGGATGCAGTCAGGTCTCCTGGCGACTTATGGCAAACCCATTATGGCATACCCATAATTTCATAGCATTTTCTTAAGCAAGGAACACTCAGAGGTGGTTTTGCCTTTTCCTTCCTATGAAATTATTGGGTCGGAAATACAACTTATAGCACCTGGTATTCATTGGCAGTTTCCCATCCAAATACTAACCAGGGCTTACCTGGCTTGGCTTCCAAGATCAGACAGCATCTGCTGCCTTCAGGATATTTATACCATTATGCTATGCATTCATAATTCATTCAAGTAGCTAGTGCTACTGAAACTTTATTTTACAACAAGCTTGGGAATCATGTAACTCTGAAGATTTTGTTGAACTGCAGCTCCAACCATTCATCACCATTGGCTATTCTGGCTAAAGCTTTTAGGATCTGTAGTTTAGCCACATTTAAAGGGAGGTATGATTTGTATCCATGTTTTATACTTTAAAGAGATATAAGATTTGCTATCCCTTCTCAGGCGACAAGGCTTATAAACCGTAATGTCCACTGCAATTCACATCCGATGAACACTTATTTTGGAAGAAGTGTGGTGGTGGGTGGATTAGTGGCTAAGATGTTCATAGGTGGATGTGGAAGTTTATAGGGACATTTTGAGGCATATTGCCTATGCTATATATGTCATTTAGTATTTTACTGCATTCCAAATACTGGGAATGAATCAGCTTTCTAAATGAAACAGTGTTACTTCCCAAAGAGAGTGACAATACTTTATATTTTCCAGTTCCATCTGAAATCTAACATAGACTCTATCTATTATTAATATAATATGACTGGCCATAGAATGTTATATCAACTATTCAACTACACAAACCATTAAACAGACATGGTACTATTTGATTCACACATCAAAATGTCAGTAATTTGTCACAAACACAATCATTATATCTAATGCATAGGTTATAAGTAGGAATTACTGCTAAAGCTAAACAGCTGCATTTTTCTATCAAGAAGTTCTCCAAGTTGGCTTTCATGGGCCAACATACACTACATCGGCCAGCATACACATGAAAGTACGTCACTTCATCATGACTATAGTGTCAGTGACTTGCATACAGTATATGAACAAATCATCATACATCAATTTCTATAGACAAAATTTGATGACAAACCATGAAATAACAAGACCAGACACAAGAAACTGGGCTCACGAAGGGTCATTTTATTTGACCTATATACTATTTTATTTATATTTAACCTGGAAAAGGCCAAGAAGGGGGTAAATCAAATGTAGATCCAGGTGATGCCGCTGATAAACCCTTGTCAACCCCTTAAGTTTGCCCTTGCGTGAAACACCTAAGCCTGAGAGGAATCCAACAATTGGGTGGCTCCTCAGCCAGCCATTTACTGGAATGTAAATCCAGAGCACTCCCACCCAAGTCGTAGGACTCTATACAGTGAGAGCAAACTCCAAAGGCAACATCAAGGGTAGAGTCCTTCACCACCACCTGGGTCCCAGGACCCATAAAGGCCATTCCAGAGGTCTATCCTTCACCAGAAGGGTGCCATGGTGTTCACTAAACTCATATGTTCTACCCTACTACCTGCCACTGACAGCCTACTTACAGGCACCACCATTAGCCAATTAACAATGTCTTCCAGGTACAGTATGGAGTAGGCAAAACAAAACAAAACAGGTAAAGGGAATAAAATTCCTGCCTGGCCCCCGAGTGACCATCTAAGCTCATACAGAACTGAAGACTGCAGAGTAGGTTACAAATTGAGAACTGAAAGAGGGTTTGTGAAAGACTGGATATTAAATATTTTCCATCTCTGTCCCCATCACATGTAGCAACTTTGTGTACATTACCACTTGCAACCACCTCTGGCCTCTGTCCCTGGAGGTCATGAAAAACATAACATCCCCACAGTGTTGTTTGTCACAGATACAGGTTCATATTTTTTTTTATCACAGCAGATACAATGATTTCCACTGGAACCAGTAAAGAAATAAGTCTACAATGATGAATAATGTTGACTCTCAACTTGCCTATGCTATACATACCATTTCAAACTATTACCTATTCTAAAGAAGAGTGGGCCCTTGGTACTCACAGAAGTTTGGTTCCAGGACCTATGATGGATACCCAAATCCATGCATGCTCAAGTCTCATTAAATGGCATAATCAAATGATGTCCCTTATACAAATTGCAACATCAAGGTTTGTTTTATGGATTTATTTATTGAGGAGAAAGAGGAATATTTTCAAGCCATGGGTGGTTGGACCTGTCAATGAAGAATATATGGATATGGCGGGCCAACTGTAAACAATAGATTGCAATGCTATATTTGGATTTTTTTTTAAAAAAAATGCTTTGAAGAAAGAAATCATATATTAAAATGGACCAATGGTTTTAGTTTTAAGATATTCAGAGCCATTAACTTTTCCATAATATACATTTTAATTAGAGTTATATATTGACTGCATACTTTTTCACAAACAACTGTTTGTTTTTTGACAAAATAACCTATTATTTCAGTACCAATATTTGAAAAAACTTCATATTTTAGACCATTCCTTAAGATTTTATGCCAGACAAGTGTAAAGAACCAAATAAGCAGATCTTTGCACTTGGGGCATGAATTAGAAATGCAAATTGTATCTACGATCCCAATTGATTCAGCCCCACCTTAACCAATATTCTGATTTAGTCTGCTAGCAGTTAAATAAATCCAATGTAATTATTTTCAATCCCTGCCTGAATCTATTTTAATTAAAAGTTGGCAGTTTTTCACTGAAAGCATTAAGTGGGTTTATTTGGATAAGATTTTAAAATATAACACTTTATGTATGTAATCGCATATAAAATAAAACACTTAAAATCAGATTTATAGTCTATCTGTCTTCCTTTTTCAAAAAAAATTCCTCATGTCTAGGAACAATTTACATAAAGCTTAAGCTGGGGATTGTATGCCTGTGTGGGTGCCTGTGTGTGTGTACTGTTTTGTTTTTACCTGAAAACATAGTATGAAATCATCATGTCGTTTGGGACCAGAGTACTTAAGGAATGGTCAATTCAACACTAGCCTGCCCAAGCAGTCCCATTGTAGGAGGCCTTTATCCACATAATCACCATCCTCAGTGGAAAGAAAAGTGCAAAATTAGGGAAGAACCTTTTCACTTGTGGGATATCCCTACTGTGGAATTTCCAGCCAATATGATTTACTTGAGGTCTACTTTGGCTGCATTGACAATGCAGAAGTAATTCAGGTTGCTATTTCCTTAACTGCCAAGGTCCAGTGCTATAACATTCTGGGAATTGTAGTTTAGTGAGTAATTTAGCTTTTTCTCTGTCAGACAATTCTGGAGCCACAACACACTACATTTCTCAGAATTTCATATGATTGAGCCAAGGCAATTAAAGCAGTGTCACGATGAAATATTTCTGCAGTGCAGATGAAGCCTGAGTAAACTTTCCAGTGTCAAGTGAAGATCTTTTTATTTCTATAGAGTTTAATTCTTAAGGAGCTCATCACTCAGCATTTCAAAACGGCTTTACTCTCCTGGCTAGAGTCAGGATGTGGGATGGAGGTGGGGATTATCTCACTAAATTACCACTGAATCGTTGACCATCATTATCCCAGGTCCCAGCCACACTCCACCAGCACTTTTTAGGAGTCGGAAAGCTTTCCAACTTCTAAAAAGTGTTGGCGGGGCACAGTTTGGATCCAGCTGGGACCCAGGTTGATGGTGGCTGGCGGCTTGATGGCGATTTAGTGAGCAATAATCCCTGCCTCCATCCTGCATCCCGGCTCCAGCTGAGTGATAAAGCTCCTAAATGCTGAGTGATAAGCTCCTAAGTTATTTTCAGTTGCATATACAGTGGAATCTTGTTATACTCTCGAGTTTGGTTCCAAGATCCCCCATGGATAACAAAATCCATGTATGCTCAAGACCCATTAGATATAATGACATAACAAAATGGTGTCCATTATAAAAAATGGAAAATCAAGGTTTGATATTTGAAGTTTATACTTTTTTTTAATATTTTCAAACTGTAGGTACTTGAATCCATATATAAAAAAATCAGTGTATAAGAAGGGCCGACTGTATCTTTCTTTCTTTCTTTCTTGAATCATGAGCTGTACTGTGAATGTCTATACTGAAGGCAAACTCTTACAAAAATTACAAAAATAAAATTACAAAATTATTTATTACAAAGATAAAATTCAACTGAAGGTCTGCCTGAAAGCCACTGTAGGACAATCATGGGTTCAGGCTGCAAGTGCACAATTCCATTTTCTAGTCCTGAACCATGGGCCACACCTGCCTATTTTTTCTTACAGCATTTAGAAGTGACTGGGTGGTCACTTCCAGTTTTGGAAAGAAAAAAAATGGCTCATTAAGATCAGAGAAACCCAAAATAATCCTAAAATGGGGCACTGGCCCTGGTTACAATTTTCCATTTTTGAGATAATATTTTTGGGTGCTCATTATACTGTGGGGAAGGGCTTGGGAGCAGGAATGGGGGACTTATTAGGCTACATGCAGCAAAAGCTGCACTGAAATCATGGGAGTCAGCCTCAATATGTATGTTCGATCTAATACTCATTCCCTCTATTCCTGCCAATGTCAGAAAGGCTGAGAAAACACATGGTATAATGGCCCTTAATTAACAATCCAATTTCTTCTTCACAGTATGATCAGGAAGTGAGAAATTCAGAAAGAAGACAATGTGAAACTTGTAAGTAAGGTAAGGCTTCACCACACACACACACACACACACACACACACACTTTCTGAAGAAGATACAGAAAACTCTTTCTGTGGGAGACAAAATCTGATTCTTTTTTTTCCTTTCACCTTGCAAATTAAGCTATTAGTATGGGAAAACATTCATTGGTAGCATCTGTAATAAGTCAAATTAAGCTGAAACTATTTTCACATCATTAACACCTCCCCAAAGATTATGATTTAATGAGCCTATCTATTAAGCTGTTCAATATTATTTAGTATAACAGGTCCCCTGTTATCCCTTTCCATACTTGGTTTAATGTGATTTTCAAATAAATACATCTTTTTGACATCCAATCTTTTTAGCTGACCAGCCCAGGAGCTGGTAGACTTTAGGTCTCAGGGTCACATTGTGATATATTGTGATTATGAATTTTTTAAAAGTTTTACCATAATTTTGACAGCCATCATCAGAATCCTACTGTCTCTCCCTCTGTGTGTATGTCTGTATACAGCCTGTGTATTACCACTCCGGTAACATATTAATTGTGCTCAAATGTATTTAGGATGAGGATAAAAACTAAAGTGTATATATACACAGGATCTACTTTGTTTTTACAATAATCCATTCACGGACTGATAAGGAAGGTGTACACAGAGAAATAAACAATTGCGAGCAAGGAGTCTAAGTATAAGAGCTCACGGGAGCATAAAATACAATAAATTGCATAAGAGAAAGAATGAAAGAAAGAAAGAAAGAAAGAAAGAAAGAAAGAAAGAAAAAGGGAAGGCAGCATAATTTAAGACAGGATGTGGAGTAGAGATGTAAATAATTTTTTTTTAAAAAATACTCATGGTTTCTGCCAAAGGAGACAAAACCTTTGATTCCGTCCTTCCTTCCTTCCTTCCTTCCTTCCTTCCTTCCTTCCTTCCTTCCTTTTTTTTTTCTTGCAAAAATAAGCAAACAATTACATCCTAGTGGGGTGTAATGTCATCACAGCTTCTGTTAAATAACTAAAGCCAGAAATCCTTGCTGATCTACTGAAAATCACTGAGAAATCTCATGATCTATCAGGATCTAATTTGTGAATATTCTTTATATCTTTGCTTGTATGTCACCAGATCAGATATATGTCATGGCCAGATATAAAGCAAAGATAGCCAACTGAACATTAGAACATTCTCCAAAAAAATTCCTTTTAGTGTAGACAATATACAGTATATCAGCCAAAGTAACAGGTGAAAGCTTAAGGTTGAGAAGTAGTCACTGTCCCAAGATCACCCAGTGTGCTTCTTGAGTAAATTGGATTTGAAAAAGTAGTTTCTTCTGTTCTAATCTGACAGTTTTACACTTTATGTCACACTGGCATCCCCTTAGCCTATTGATATCAAGAACTGTCCATTCCTCCCCACCACCACAACAATTCTCTGAAGATGCTAGCCACAGATGCTGGCGAAATGTCAGGAAGAAACTTTTCTAGAAACATGGCCACATAGCCTGAAAAACCCGCAAAAAAAACCTCAGTGTGCCAGCCTTCTGTATTTCAAACAGCAAGAATTTTATTCAGGTAACTAGGTATTGGCAGGAAGATGTTTGCAGACCAAACTGGCATAAAATGAACAATCTCCTACCCTAACGTTTTGCAGGCTTTACTTTGATTCATTTACACATCAATACCTACCTGCCCTTCCATCCATGCCAGCCCAGTCCACCCAGCCCATCATATACTTCCAGTCTTGTCTCTGCTTTCCATTCCCATGCTTTCCATTCCCATCCTTATTATCCCTCCGATGCCAGGTAAAGACGTTCCTGTACAGGCAGGTCTATCAAGCAGAGAAGGACTGGAGTTTTAATGCTGGGCTACCCAAATTTTAATGGTTTGTATTTTAATATATTTTATTTTAATTTATAACTGTTTTAATCTTTGAAATTGTTTAATTGTTTTTTAAACTGTATATTACGCATTTTAATATTTCGTGTTGTTTTTAAATTGTATTGTTTTATACTTGTTCACCGCCTTGAGTCCCTATATTGGGAGAAAGGTGGGATACAAGAAAATAATAATAATAATAATAATAATAATAATAATAATAATAATAAGTCCTGATGAAAGAAAACCTTCCCCAGACATCTGCACATTCTACTAGCCATTTACACCAGCACTGGACCTCCATAATTGCCCAACAATGTAAGTTATAAACACTATAATACTATATTAACCAATATAACAAATTAACACAATACATACACACAACTTATGTCAGATCTGATTAGATTCTGACAGTTGTGTCACAAGTTGTTTTTCTTAATAACTGTTCTAGGCCAAACCAACTCATGCTGGGACATGTATGTATGTCATTTGAGTAACATGACTGCTGTTCTGAGAGAAACCATAGGGACACATTGTCCTATGAAATGTGATTTCTCTTATATGGCGATGTTGCCCTTAAAACAAAGGGTAATTCTATCATAGCAGCAAGCTACTGTTAGGCCCATGGGGGGGGGTCTCCCATCACCTCTTCTCTCTTTTATATCATAAACTTAATAAAGCATAGGCTGGGTGATCCTTTCATGACCCTGATGCAAACACCATTACTAGAAAGCAGTCTCAGCATGTAAACTAGCATGAGGAGTTGCATGAAGCCCCCCTACCCAGCTTTGATTGATCTATTCCAGACATCTGGAGGAGCTGAGGAGATCCAAAACTATTGATCAATGAGCTGCAGATCTGATATAAACAAAGCACTGGCAATCTTGCACACTAATCCTCTCTGCCTGGAAATGCACACCCATTGTTGCCCTTTCACAACTCAGTGTTACCACCTTGGAAAACTACTTCAAAGCATTTCCTGACTACTGCAAAACCCATTTCAAAGAATCTCAAGACCATTTGGGCTTTTCAGTACCTTGGAATCTGTCCCCAATCTGGGGAACTACTAGTTAGATCTTATAAACATATACCATTTCTGATTATACATGCACAAACACACAATACACAGCACACTTTATTCCTTATCTTCTCCCCCACTCCCTACACCTCACTGTGGTCTCTTCAGGGTTCCCAGACCTTAAGATATTTTACACTATTTCTTCCAAACCATGTATGTTATGCTTGAGATAATACTCAGCATATTTCTTTATTTCTTTATCATATAAACCTATACATTTACAACAGGTATAAAAGGCTGGTCAAAGGCTGCAAGAGCTTTGGATCCCACAGATCCTAAAACACTCCTGCTCTGCCACAGCAGAGTTGGCCATCTGCCTATATTGTCTTTCCAATGGAGAGTACAGATTTTCTCACAGGATGGAGGTAGGCTTCTCAGGTCCCTCCTCTCAGATCAGACCTCTGTTTCCAGTCTTTTGATTTATCCCATAAACTCCATGGATGATATTTGAGGAACCATACACAGAACTACAGTTTTAGTAACATTATATTGTTATACATGTTCTTTTATAGTTTATTGTAGTTTTAACTTTTATCAAAATTAAATACAATTATATGGAGAAATTACATGGAATACTATCTCTCTCCACCCCACCCCACCCCGGATCAAGTATTGTCATCGTGGTTGTTATAAATGTTCATGTAAAAACACTGGGAGATCGCAATGCTACATATTTTTTTTTGAAATAGAGGAAAAATATCTGTTTTTAAAAAGCACATCGATTTTCAGGATGCAGAACTCAACCAAACTGTACCTGTGGTGGAAGAAGCGGCAACCGGATGTAGGCAAGTAACATACTCAAGTCATTACTCCTCCTCTGCATGTCATACTTCACCCACTTCATTAAGGCATGGAAAATGGTTTCCTCATCAGGAACATTCACATCATCACTGGCAAGAAGTTTATGGAGTTCTTCTGCAGGCAGCAGTAAAAATTCCTGATTTCGAATAACCTCTATGATGTTTTCCTACAAAGAAAAATAAATGTTCAGACTTCTTATTTTCAGAACCACAATCTACCAGTAAAATGATCACTTTTTGTCTTGCACTCAGAGCCGCATGGCATCTGGGTCTAGAGTCAGTAAAGAAGAGACCAGCAGATTGAATGGGAGAGGCATACATTTCCCTCATGCAGTAGAACTGCATGTTTTTTCCCAACAGAATGGAATAGCAGCCATCCATACGGAGAACGTTTAAGTGGTGCTGTGGGATATACACCAGAATAACCTGCTTATTCTCTGGTGACCAAGTCATGTGAAGCAAGCTTACTCCTACCTGCACAGCACCACTTCTCCATAGTTCGCCCACGCATGAATTCTTTTTTCCTAGTCACATGATGATTCCATATTTGCGAACTGGTTCTTTCCTGCACAGATAATTAAAACAAATGGCTGAATGTATTAATTGCTTTGCTCCAAAGGAGTGCAATTTGTTCTCCACTCCCACACGAGCCCCCTTAAGCAGGAGCCTACTAAAATCAATCTCCAATTGACATTTCATAACATTACACCACCCCCACGATTGCCTCTTTTATTCCCTTCAGTTTTAAGGTTACTCAAAGATGGTTTGAATGGGCTTGAATATGTTTCATACATATTTGAATATCAAAATAAAAAAAATTCCATGACTTATCTCCAGATTTAATTTCAGTAAGAAGTAATCATAATCTCCTACTACTGAAATGTAGAAAGCTTTGGATTGGAATGACACATCTGTTTAGCACAACAAAAGCACAAATTATAACTGCTGAAAGGACTCCCACTTGAAAAGCAAAAGGCATGGGGAAGTATAGCCAATGTAGTGTTAGATCAGTGAGCACAAGACGAATATTGTATGTGTTTCAAAGAGAAATAGCAAGCTTTTTATTTCTAATTTTTGTTTCCACATTAAATTATTCAATCCTTAGGGCCATACAATTATGCTTTATTTCAAAGGACAGCATTAACCTTCACACACACAAAGACCGCCGTACTGTTTACAATGGGCCTGTTACAGACAGCCAAAATAAAGTGCTTTGAGTCACTTTTGGAGGTATGGTGTTTCAATGATCTTGTGTCCTAAGAGTCCAGAAGCCACACCAAACCACGTCCAGTCTGGAGCATGGCTTTGGTGTGACTTCTGGACTCTTAGACGCATGCATCATTGAAACACCATACCTCCACTGTGACTTGAAGCAGCTTTATTTGGCTGTCTGTAACAGGCTTAGTGAAGCAAAGTAATTTTGACAGTGGGGTGTTTCTCACAGCAAACAAATTTAGTAAGGAATACTCCATCAGGATCACAGAACAAACTAATAAGCCTAAAGGTACAGTCGGCCCTTCTTATACACTGATTTTTTATACACGGATTCAAGCATACAGGTTTGAAAATGTTCCAAAAAAGTATAAATTTACCTTGATTTTCCATTTTTTCTAAGGGACACACATTTTGCTATATTTAATGGGACTTGAGCATACACATTTTGTTTATACACGGGGGATCTTGGAACCAACCCAGCGTATAACAAGGATCCACTGTACATCCAAAGCACACCTTTAATAGGCCTAGTTTTCAAAAGACACCTTAAGGAGATGAATATCCTATTCACACAAGTCAATAAACCTTCAAATTGGCCCAATTGTTTTTGTTAACTATTTTATAATGCAGTAGAAAGCTTAATTTTGAAGTAACCCTGTTTGTAATTGCCTCCCCCCCCAATGCAATATCTTTTTTTTTTCAATTGCCTGCTGCCCTGAAAGCAGGAGTACTTGCTACTGAGATTTCTACTCTGCATTTTTTCACACCATTTCAAATCAAAACAAACATCCCTAAATACGTACAGTGGTACCCGGGTTACAAATTTATTCATTCCGCGGCGCGTTTCGTAACCGAAAGATGTCGCACGAAAAAGCCATAGCCGCTGCGCTGGAAAGCGCGATTTGTGCGAAAAAGTGCCGAAAAGCCCAAAAAATTTTCGTAAGCCGAAAAAAAACCCGTAAAAGGAACGTTTTTTCCTATCTAATTTTTCGTATCCAGGAAATTTCTAACGCGGTAATTATTCGTATCCCGGGTACACTGTAAGTTTACTATCCTCCTCCTCTCCTTGTATTCCTAAATAAAATAGCATACAGCTTAATACATAAGCTAATGATCTTAGTACAGTGACCCTTGTTATACGCTGGGGTTTGGTTCCCAAGATCCCCCGTGGATAACAAAATCCGTGGAGCCAAGTCCTTAAATATAATGACATAGCAAAATGATGTCCCTTATAAAAAATGGAAAATCAAGGTTAGATATTTGAATGTAGACTTTTGGGAACATTTTTCAAACCGGGATGCTTGAATTCGTCTATAAAAATATGTGTATAAGAAGGGCCGACTGTTATAGGGTTAGACTTCAGTGATCTGATCACAAGCAAAGTGAAAGTAATCTTCTCTGCTGGTGGATGGGTACTTCTCTAGTGTGATATGGGTACTGTAGTGTGGTATGGGTAGTGTGGGTACTGGTAACAGACCAGCTGTCTTGAAGAGTGATATTCTTTTTTGTTTACTTTGCTCAGCAAGCCTCAATGCTCAGGGATAAAACTGAGTTTCTGGTTTAATTGTGGTTTTTTTGGGGAAACCATTGTAGTATGGGTGTGTTAGGTGTTCATTAAATAGAAAACCAAATCCACTTAGTTTCAAGTACCTGCTCAAATTTTTTTTATGTTGACCTTCACAATTTATCACTATTTGCCAAATCAGTTTCCCATAGGGTACTTGTAAGATGAATGGTGCAGGAGAACATGTTGTGCGGGACAGATTTTAAAAATATATAAGGTTTGTTATTAACAAACAAACGAAAATGACTAGAACTCCAGTAAAGATTACACTGATGCTTTAACATCTAATACCTAAAATGTAACATAGTTTCACAAGAATGTTATTCTCACAAGATACATGGTCACTATACAGAATTATAAGAATTTCTCCCCTTTTCCTTTGCAAGATCAATTTGCAGTTTGTATTTTACTTCATCTCAAATTAACTAACCTTATGCATTTTTGAGGAGATCATTATGATACAGTCACAGGAAATCGTCACATTAAGTTGTTTTTATCCTGCAGACATTTACAACTGCTCACGGACATTGAAAATTTGCTAATGTGCTCGCTGATCCCACGATAATTTCAGGGTAAATGAGATTGGAAAACATTTCTCACATGGACATTAATTGTTAAACTGACAGATTCACCTGCTTTATTGTCTTTGCAAATGTACCTCTAAAGAAACAATTGTGCCTATTTTGTCAGAAGTACCAATAATGTATACTGTCAACAAGAGGCAACATGCAGTTATTTCTCATTTTTCAACTTAGGCCCCATACAGACAGGCCAAAATAAAGCTGGTTCAGGTCACTTTGGAGGTATGCTGCTTAACTGATGCATGCGTACTAAGAGTCCAGAAGCCATGCCAAAGCCATGATCCATCCTAAGGGCTGGAGCACAGCTTTGGCGCAACATCCAGACTCTTAGTACGCAAGCATAATTTAAACAGCACCTCACACTGACTTGAAGCAGCTTTATTTTGGCCTGTTCTGTATGGGGCCTTAGTTTTGAATAAAGAAATCATGAATGTTTTTTTTCTGGACTCATAGAATCATAGAGTTGGAAGAGACAACATGGGCCATCCAGTCCAACCCCCTGCCATGCGAACTCCCAATCAAGCATCCGTGACAGATGGCCATCCAGCCTCTGTTTAAAGACTCAGGAGGAGACTCCACTACACACTCCAAGGAAGTCTGTCCCACTGTCGAACAGCCCTTACTGTCAGAAGTTTCTCCTAATGTTGAGGTAGAATCTCTTTTCCTGCATTTGCATCCATTGTTCTGTGTTCTAGTCCTGGAGCAGCGGAAAACAAGCTGCTCCCCTCCTCAATAGACATCCCTTCAAATATTAAACAGGCTATCATATCACTCTTAACCTCTGTTCTCCAGGCTAAACATACCCAGCAGCCTTCCTTTGGACACACCCAGATCTCCACATTTTTTGAATTGTGGTGCCCAGAACTGGACACAGTATTCCAGGTGAGGCCTGACCAAGCAGAAACAGAGTGGCACTATTACTTCACTTGATCTAGAACACTATACTTCTATTGATACACGCCTAAAATTGCATTGGCCTTTAAGCTGCCGTATCGCACTGTTGACTCATGTTCAACTTATTGTCTACTTGGACTCCTATATCCTTTTCACATGTAGTCTCATTCAGCCGCGGCCCCCCCCATCCCTGTATCTGTTCATTTCATTTTCCGCCCTAAGTACCTTACATTTCTCTGTGTGAATTTAATTTTGTTAGCTTTGGCCCAGCTTTCTAGTCTATTCAGTCATTTTGAATTTTTTTTCCTGTCCTCTGGGGTATTAGCTCCTCCTAATTGGTGTCATCTGCAGATTTGATAAGTAACCCCCAATTTTCCTACAAGTCATTGATGTTGAATAGCACTGGCCCAGACAGAACCCCGTGGGACCCCACTGGTCACTTCTCTCTCCAGGATGAAAAGGACCATTGTTGAGCACCCTTTGGGTCGGCCAATCAACCAATTACAAATCCATGTAACAGTTGCCTTGTCTAGCTCAGATCTACAACTTGTTTGCAAGAATGTCATGGGGAACTTTGTCAAAGGCCTTACTGAAATCAGGATATACATATCCACAGCATCCTTTATCTACAAGCTTTGTAGACTAGGCAACAAGTCCTTACAATGATGAAAGAGAGAGAGAGAGAGAGACTAAGGGCCAAACAAAGGGCCCTTTTGTGCCACCTTCCTGACAGTGTGGGAGCACGGTGTTTACACACCGCATACTCCCATTCCACTGAGAAGCCACCCAGCATATACATGGGGCAGCTTTCAGGACTCGGGCAGAGTGGCATTTACATGCTGCATGAAGCTGGAGTGCCTTAAAGTCTGCTTCCGATGTTTGTCTTCTTTTTGGACTGGCAAAAAACAGATGGTGCTGCAGTGTGTAGTTGCTGCTTTCTCAGAGGTGACTTGAAGCCTCCTTTTGGAGGAGTAGGTTTTTCCCCTAAAAGAGATTAGGGGGAAGAAGAGAGAGGAGAGAGGAGGAGGAGGAATATTTCCTGGCCATACCAACCTTGGACTTTGGACTATCCAGGCTAGGACTTCCCACAAGTCATTCACCTCTGGGATACCACTGGTTCCTGTTAATCTTCTTGACCCCCTTATGGGGCATGCTGACAACAGCTACTCTGAAGTTGTTATCAGGTTTAAATCAATATATTACAAGGGAAACACACATTTCTTACCTATAATCATTACCTCCCCCCCCCACCATGTAGAGGGTGACAGTCTGAAGCATGATATCCTACCCAAATGTGAAGCCTTTCTACACAAACAGGTACCTTATTTCCAGGATTAAATGAGGACACCAAGATCCTCCATCATCGAGCAGACTTTCCTTCTTAGGCCACTACTCTGCATTCACAGAGGTCACGCAAGGTGACCCACATGTGTCATGACCACATGGGGCAGTTTCAAGCCATGCTGCTATTTTTTTTTTTACTCTAACCCCCCCCCCTCAATGCACACCGTCACAGGAGCACACCGCCAGTGACTGCCTCCTACTAGATGCCATTCCATTGATGGCCATCCTTTTGATCATGCACACAGTCACACACCTGTGACCTCTGCTAGGCATTGGAGCAGAGGTGTGCCCAGTAAAACACTGGCGAATGCACAATCCTGCCCCTCCTACATGCCCCTTCATCCCTGCCCATCTTGGACTGTCTGGTTTGTGTGTGTTTCTACTATATCATTAGGGCTGTCACATTTCCCTTTTTACATCACCACCCCAATCCCAGTTCCATCCTTTTTAAAATGTGCTCCTGTACTGGTGCCATTTATATGCCGCTTTAGGGTTAGGGACGCTCCTTTGGAACGGTCTCAATTGGGGCATTATAGGCATTATGAAAGTGCACACTTCTGGGAAGGAGGGTTTCTTTCAGCTTCTTTTTAGTCCAGGTTTTCCCCCTAGTGTGGGTTTCTGTGCATGGTTTCCAGCCACTTTTGGAGATATGTCATCTAACACCATGCACCAAGCAGTCTGAAACCATTCTTTTGGTCCTCTGTATTATACTATACAGAAAGATGGCAGGTAGTATGCTCTCTTTCACATATGGCCACATAAAGCTTAAAGTCTAAGAAAGGTTTAAGATATGGTGGGATACAGACCGCCCAAAGTGAGCGATTCTCCCGCCACCCTAGTTTTTCTCACGGGAAGCCACAGCCTTCACCGTGGGGCTTCCCCGCAGAACAAAAAAACCCTTAAAAATAGAGTTCTTTATGCATGCAGCGCATTGTGACGCCGCAATGCACCAATGGCGCACTTGCAGCATCACAATGGCGCCGGGATGTGCGGATGCTAAGCATCTGCCACTCAAAATGCGGCGCCCATGTGTACTGGGTGCCACATTTTGACTATAGATTATGTTACCAGATTGGGGGCGTGTATAAGCAGCGCTCGAGTCAACCTAGTATGTATGCAGGCCAGCACTTTCGCCGGTCTGTTAAGCACCATATATTTCCAACATACACCACCACACCCTTTGCCTAAGTGATTTTAGATATTTCTCCTTGGGTAGGAGAAAATTAATTTAATTTACATCAGAGCAAAATTTATATTCTCAAAGGGCAGAAGGCTTCACACCAACCCTAGTTACAATCAGACTCAACTATAGCATTTAAAGGGGCTGTTCCCACTATCGTTTAAATCAGATTGTGATTCGAAATGATCCGGTTTTTAACCACATGGTTCCACCTAATTTGAAATCACTGAAGCGATTTGGAAAGAGGTCATGGTTTTTACTATTCAATATTAGAATATACACTGGGTTAAAGGGGGTGTTTTTTTTTGGATGAAATTATTTATTCTTAAATTGATTCAAAAAGCACTGTGCGTTAAAGGGATGTTTTTAGGGATTAACGATTTATTCTCAAATAAATCGATTATCCAGTGGAACCACAGGAGGATTGGAATCCACCAGCCAAGTGGGAACTAGGTGTGGCAGATTCGATTCCACTGCCGTGATGGGGGGCAGCTGCAATGACCCCGGCCATATACCCTCACCGGCCTCCATGGCCTCTCCATACCTGGCCACCGCTTCTCTTGACCTTCTGCAACCTCTCTGCCTTCCCCAGGCCACAGGGAACGGAAGGGGGTGGGGGTAAACTGGGAGGAGGTTGCAGAGAGCTGAAGAGGTTCTCTGCAAGCTCTCCCGGCACGGGGAATGGAAGGAGGCCACAGGGAAGCTGGGGAAGCCAGTTAAAGGCCAAAGGAGGCCAGAAGAAAAACGTAAGGAGGATGTGCTGGAACAGGTGGGCTAGGAGAAGCCAAAATGCTGTTCCAAATTGGTAGAATTGGGTGAAACTAGTGGGAACCAGGAAATTTTTGTGCGATTCATAATTAAGATCAGGCACCGAATTCTCCATAAGTGGGAACACAGCCAAAGTGAACTTAGAGTTACATTAAAAAAAAAAAAAAAAAGACTAAGGGGCTCAGCAAACCACCCCTTGGATGTGGCCTGCAGCCGCCCCTTTCCTCGCGGATCGTGTCATGGCAACTACACACCACGGCTCTGATCTGGCCTTTCCGCAGCACAAAAAAGAACTGCAAAAAATGGCTCCTTTTTGCACTGCAGAAGGGTATCCTAGCCATGTGGTAGAGCTTTTCGGCACTCCTTTGGCAGACTGCATTTAATGCTACACCACAGGCACATGATGCCCGCCTCCATCGGTTGGGACCACAGTTGTGATTCTAGTATGGGGGAAGTGTGGGGGTGGCGGCATGTGTATGCATGCCCCATGCTGCCCCTGCTGGTGTGATGCTGATTATACAGTTTTAAAGTCTGGAGTAAAAAATAAAAATATTATATGACATTAGGTACATTTCTAGGGTTGGTATTTAGAATATTCCACAACATTTATTTGAAATTCATGGTGTGGTTCACTAGAAAAAAAAATCCTTTTAAGGTAAGTTTTGGCACTATAATTTTTTTACAAAAGAAACATTTGTGTCTTCTATATGTTGGGCTGGAACAGACCGACATAAAAGCTGGCTTCCAGCCAGGTGTGCATGGGAGGGCATGCAGACTATTACAAACCCCCAAGATGCCCGCCAGCTTCAAGCTATACAGGGACTGTTTCCAGGCACTCTGACAGCATGGTATTATATGCTCCATGCTTCGGAGAGCCTAAAGCTGGCTTCCCACCATAGCAGGGTGGGAAAGCCAGCTTTTGTCCAGCACAAGAAAAGCTCCTTTTTTGTCCGGCAAAGGTGGATTGGGGCTTATGGTGTGCAGATGCCGCAATCCCAATTCAGCTTTGTCAAGGGCAGTTTGAAGCCACCCCTTCATGGTGTCTGGTTTCACCCCCTTTATTTTATTATTGATGTTGTTATTTGTTGTGTTTTGGTGCTGTCTTTATTTGTTATGAAACAGCTATATCATGGGTTATTGTTTTTTAAAATATTTTGTAAGCTGCTTTGAGCACCCTTTTTAAAAGAGAAAAGTAAAGTTCATAAACAATTACATGTATGTATCATATTTAGTCAGTGCCTAGTTTAAACTTCATTGTTTAGCCACAAATTCACTACAATGTTACGCAATCCTTTAAATGGATATTTTCTAAATATAGATATAGTTTCTATATGATACCAGTTTTCAAAATGTACTTTATCCCCATCTTTCACCATCCTGGAAATAATTGTTACATTGTTTTTATGCTCTGTTGTCCTATTGTTTATTTTATTATTATTTCTTATAGTCCTATTCTAATCTTAATCCTAAAAAGCAAAATCTAATTCACAAATTTACCATACATTCAAAAGAGTTACAGACGAATGGGAAACACATTATAAACATCTGAGCATAAAATGCTATTCGAAAACATGAAATGTGGGCCATGCTAACACTATCAGGCCAGAATGCACAGGGAACCACTGGAATCCACAAACACCTAGACAACTTCAACAGGAAAGAAGAAATCCTTAAACAGTTTGGCTATCAGTCCTGAAAAACACCAAAATCAAGACCCAGCAGTGGAAGGAAAACCACCCGAGGTCAGGGGTTTCCCAGCTGACAATGGATCACTAATTAAATAGACCCCTGAGGCTTGCCATTCAACAACAGAAACCAACCACACAGATTAACATGCATATCATTCCTCTCAACCAAGGGGCACACAATATATATCTCCCCCCCACCTTCATGCCACCATTCTTGAAGATGCCAGCCTTAGATGAATGTGAAACGTCAAGAATATTTTTCTAGAACATGTCCACATAGACTGAACCCCTCCCCCAAAAAAACTAATTCCAAAAAAATGCTTGCATTGGTTTAACAGCAATAAAGATTGAGAAATAAAACCAAACCTCTTTTTTTTCATTTAAACAATAAACCAAAGGGCAAATAAATCATCTATAACACTCTAGAGCTACAACAAAAAAAGCAAAGCAGAAATATTAGATTTTATGAGGATTTTTCCTAGCTGAAAGGCCATATGACCTCTGACCAATGTAAATGTGTACATAAAAGGCAACTGTATCTCTGAATGCCAATTAAAGAAATGGATGCTGCTTCAGCATTAGTTGGCACAGTGTGCCTTTTTTATATGCATGATAAAATAGGAAGGAGTTACAGCTTCCTGCATAAGAAATATAGGTGCCTTTCATTAGGTATATCAACTAATGTAAGCAATTGTTATTTCCTCTTTGTTTCAATGTTAATTTTTAGAAATATCTTCAGGAGACAAGCATGCTTTGAAACATGCAGCTTGAGATGGCCACAACAGAAGGCACGTGCATTCCTGGACAAATAAAACTGACAAACTTGGTAGGAATTATTGAGAGTCAGTATATGAATTGAAAGAACCTCTATTGACCAAGCTTGTTGTGGCCACATACATGGTCCAGAATCACCTTTGTGGGGTGGAAGAAGAGTTCTGGGATTACCCTGACTCACAGTGACTACTTCTTTACAGCACATACTCAGAATACAAACAGGTCTGGTTTTCACTATGTATTTCTAATGTTGTATGTGAGGGGCAGAATCAATTACTTCAGTACAATTTCCTGTACCTTGGTTCAAAACCATGATAAAAAGGAGATTACCATCAAGAAATTAAGAAAAGACTAGGAATCCAAAGGGCAACCATGAAAGAACTAGATGAGATCCTAAAGTGTAAAAATATACAATGTGCACTAAAGGTGGAATTGTCCAAGCCATGCATTACTCATCACCATATAGAAATGGGAAAGCTGGAAAATAAAGAAAACGGATAAGAAAAAAACAAGTCATTTGAGTATGGTACTGGAGATGAGTGTTGATGAGTATACTGTGGACAACGAACAGAAAAAAAAAACAAATGTGTCCTTGAAACAGGTTAACCCAGAACTCTCCCGGAGGCAAGGCGATGAAACTGGGCTGTTGTAGTTTCGCCACATCACAAGAAGTGTTACCCGCTTAGAACGTCTCTCCCCTGATCTAGTGATTGGGGAGGGAGCCTTTGCTAGCCTCTCAGTGGAGAGACTAGCACTTGTAAACAACAGCTCTCTCAGGAGAGCCGTTGAGTGAACTGGGAATGGGGCACAGCCCATGTTAAGCTGGCCAAGCCATTCTCTAGTTTTGGAAAAATGCCGGCCCATCCTCCCGCTTCAACATCAGGTGAGAAACATTCCTGGTCACTTTGGGCTAATTGGAATTCTCCCTTTCTCTAAGGGTTCCCCCCTACCCCACACTTTTTGGGGGGGGGTTCTGGCAACATAGATGGTGGAGACAGAGGTTCCAGGTGAAGACCGGCATCCTCCTAAAGGCTGAAGGTAAGTCTCTAGAACTGACTTTTAGGTCCTGTGACTAAACAGAAGGGGAAGAGACATGTCTTGGGGGCTGGCCTGAGATTTAAACCCCCCTTATCTTGTGAGTTAAGTGGGGGAGTCTTGGATTGACTTCCAGATGCAAGATGGCTGGGGAGCAACCCACTTTGGATTGTCCTTGGGGTTCAGGTGCTTCACTCAGGGGAGGCGAGGGATTTGGTCTGGGGAGCAGGACCATCCACCAGCTGTTCCCACACGAGGTTGCTCCCCCTTGTTTTACAGAACTCGAAGAAAAAAGTTAATCAAGGAGCTTTACAGACCACCCAAAAAGGCGGTCAGCCAGTGCCTCTGTTTCCGTCGCCAGGAAGCCTCAGCCTCCAAATGGCAAGGGTTCCTGGGGCGGAAAAGAAGACACAAAAGTGGCTTCTTTTTCTGTCACGCTTATGATGCTGCAATGGTGCCAATGGTGCCATGTGGCGTCATAAGTGAGCCACGACATCAGACGCTAAACGTTCCGGCACATCAAGATGGCGGCGCCCATGTAAATGGGCAACCGACATTGTACGCACTCGGCACGTAATAGGTTAGAGGCGTCCAGAAAGGACGTCCCTTCCTAATCCAATATGTGCAAGCACGTACTAGGGTGCCCATGGCAGAACGCCTAAGTTGAGTTAAATAAAGTTGCCCATTTTATAACGCAGTTCTCTGTGTCTGGTGTCATTATTCACTGGCTTGGTCAGCAAAGGAGATACAGTGGTACCTCGGGATACGAAATACCCAGGTTACGAAATTTCGGGATACGAAAAAAATCCATAGGAAATCATTGTTCGGGTTTCGAATGTTTTTTCGGGATACGAAGAAAATTTTGGTGCTTTTTTCGGCTTTTTTCGCACGAAACGCGGCTTTTCCCCATTAGCCCTATGGCAATTCGGCTTACGAAGGCTTTTCGGGTTACGGAAAGCGGCCGCGTTACGACTTAATTTCGTAACCCGAGGTACCCACTGTAATATAGAGAAGGTTGGAAGGTCGTAGAAGAGAGGAAGACTGCATGCCAGATGGATGGACTCAATCAGGGAGGTCATAGGCCTGAATCTACAAGATTTCAGCAGAGCAGTGGACAGGGGGGTCTTGGACATGCCTCATCCACAGTTATAACCATGAGTCAGGGGTACTGAGGAAGTTAACAACAGCAACAACTGTGGCAGCCTCTCTGAGCTGGCAGAATGTTGAAACAGATATTTAAAATGTAAAATCGAAGGCCTTCATGGCTGGCATCCATGTTTTTTGTGGGTTTTTCGGGCAATGTGGCCATGTTCTAGCAGAGTTTCTTTCTGACGTTTCACCAGCATCTGTGGCTGCATCTTCAAAGAATGCTTTGCCTGGAAAATTGGGTGTATATATACTGTGTGAGCCTGGAATGCAGGAGTGATTTGCATGTGTATTGTTCTGTGTTGATGACTGGCAAAGTGGTGAGGAAGCACAACCTTCAAATGGTTTACAAAACCGACAAAGAAAATCCAGCAAATGCTTCGCTCAGCCAAGGACCAGAGAGACCTCTTACAGCCGCAGGAGTTTACTGCATACCATGCAGCTGCAGCCAAGTCTAAATAGGGACCCACCAAACGTAGTGTGCAAACAAGGAACAAGGAACACGAGAGGCATTGCAGACTGGGCCAGCCAGAAAATCAGCAGTAGCAGAACATGCCACAAACCATCCTGGGCATAAAATACTGTTTGAAAACACCAGTTCTGGACCATGCCAACACTACCATGTCAGGATGCACAGGGAAGATACTGAAATCCACAAACACCTGGACAGTTTCAACCGGAAAGAAGAACCCTTAAAGTAAACAAATTTGGCTACCAGTTCTGAGGAATAGCAAAATAAGGACTCAGCAAATGCAATGGGAAACCATTCAGAGTCAGGGGCTTTCCCAGCAGTAATGATCACCAGTTAGCAGACATTAATCCTCTTTTGCATTAGCCTCCCAGCCTGAGGCCAGCCTCAACACAGAACAATACACATGCAAATCACTCCTGCATTTCCCAGGCTCACTCAGTATATATACACCCAATTTTTCCAGGCAAAGCATTCTCTGAAGATGCCAGCCACAGATGCTGGCGAAACACGTCAGAAAGAAACTCTGCTATGGTCACATAGCCCGAAAAACCCACAAAAAACTATAGATATTTAAAACATCAAAATGTATTGTGCTTAAGGCTTCAGTGTTAAAGTTTGGTCTGGAAGTTTTGGTCTGCAAAGTTTTGGTCACCATTATTGTGATCTCTATGTGGCAGTGAGAGGCTGCCCCCAGACTCTCCACAGATGAAGGATAACCCATGAATTTGCTCTTCTGATCGGTTCAGAATATTTATGATCTAATAGGTGGCTTTTCTATATGACTGTTGTCTCTGTCAGATCATTACAAGATCAATTACCCTCCAATGGCACACTGATCAGTTAACCCCTCAGAGTTTATGGTCACTGAAGATATATGTTTCATGTGTCAGAAATGCTTGTGGGAAATCAAACATAATGGAGAGTGCTAAGTTTCAAAATAATGTGTACGTGTGTGTGTGTGTGCACGCGCATGACTTCAATTCACTTGTCGATTTATAGCAAACCCATGAATTTCATAGTGTTCTCTTGGTAAGAATATTCAGAGGTGGTTTTGTCAGACCCTTCTCACATTTTTTATTTGCAAGCCTCTGCTGTGTCATATGGATTTAGTATATCTGTAGTTGAGGCTGTATTTGGTTCTCTTGGTGGTTTTACAGCTGACCTTTCACTGGTGTTATTTCTGTTTTATATTGTTTCGCTCTATGGAAGTCAGTTCCACTAGAGAGACGAGCAAGGGAAACAATTTTCCTGTCTTCTTTCTTTTCTTCTTTCTTCTTCTTTTTCTCTTTCACTCTATCTTTCTCACATCAAAGTTTTAAAAAAACAACCATACATTTATATTTACTAGATTAGAGAAAGAAAACCCAACAGGATGATTTTTAAAAATATTTTTATATATTTGTCATCAGAATAATCTTCATTCATCCAAGATTTACCCAATAATCATTCATCTATTTAATCTACTTCTTGGCATAGACTTTGATCAGTGAAGGTAGCACTACCACTTCTCATCTTGGAATCAATTCTACGAGAACCAAACAAAGACCTCAAGTTACGATCTTCAAAAAAAGTGCAAGGCTTTAATTAAATCTCACTGGAGTCCAACTATGAGAAAGACTATATTCTGACATATAAATCTGCATCTCAATTGAAATCAGGGGGTTCATTACTACTGGAGGTGAGAGAGAGAGTTCACAGTGGCCACTACAAAACCATTCTGAACCAAGCGAGGTTGGGCTGCCCTTATCCATTCTCTCATCGCACAGTTAATTTTTTATTCAAATAGGGTTTAAGCAGATAAATTGTCAGATTCTGCTAAACTGCCAAATTCTGTGTAGGTATATATTTTATTTTTAGTTGATTTATTTGCATGTGTATGATATTAACAGCATTTTTGTTCATTTTATTGTTATCTGCTTTTGCGCTTCATTTTGGGGTAAAATGTGGTATAATAACAATAGAATACTAAAGAAATTCAGGAGGGGTACAGACCGCCAGAAAGAGGCACCGCAGAGGCAGCAGTGCTCCAGCAACCGAACTGTGTGACGCTGCTAGGCAGCAACAAAGGAGCATTAAAAAGTGGCTCCTTTTTGCGGTGCATTTGCCACAAAAAGATATCCTGATGGCATCGCAGCCGCGCAGCGCTGTTTGTATGCTGCACAGCTGCAACGTCATAGCTGTGCATGCCGTGTGGGTAGTGCTGCGCAGCTGCAATGCCCTCATCACGTGCTAGGGTTACGGGGCATGTGCAAGCACTGACCCGAGGCAACCCTAGCATGTCATGGGCCCATCACAAAGGATTCGTCTGTACAGGGCCTTAGTTATATCAGTTAAACTTTACTGAAAGTGTTGAAAATTTGATGGGCAAGACTGCTTGTCTTATTAATACATGAAATACACACCACCATAAAAGAATTATATAGGCCCTGTTTACATGGGCCTTTAAGCTCGTACTCAGTATGTGCTAGGGTTGCCGGGGAGCATCCTTTTTAGACGCTCCCTAACCCTAGTACATACTGAGTACGTAAAAATGGCAGCGCCCTGTCTACATGGGCACTGCCATCTTGACGTAATGGCGGCATCATGTCCAGATGGCACGCCACAGCCGTTACGTCTTGGTGCCGCTCCGTTTTGGAGCGCCTTCTGCCGCGCGTATCGTTGGCGTGGCCTTTAAACGGGCCTTTAAACTCGGCCCCTTTCTCTCTCTCCCTGCCACTGTTGGGATGTCCTTGGGGCATGAAGCCCAGGGACACCCCTTTCCAGGCCGCGGGGAAGCGGCCTTTTGCCGCTTCCTCGAGGTCAGGAAAAGCAGCGGATCAGGGCCTATGGGGCTGCTGCTGTGGCAGCTCAGACCCTGATCCACTGGGGAAAGGGATGGGTGCAGGCCGCCCCAAAGGGGCAGTCTGCATCCTGCCATAGCTGTCAACTTTTAATACAAAAAATGATGCTAAGTACATTTTAAAAAGGAAGAAAGAAAGAAAGAAAGAAAGAAAGAATAGGTTTCAAAGAA
>NC_056524.1:129867623-129882132 GCF_019175285.1 Sceloporus undulatus | reverse complement strand
AAAGAAAGAAAGAAAGAAAGAAAGAAAGAAAGAAAGAAAGAAAGAAAGAAAGAAAGAAAAGGTTTGAACCTGTTCAGGTTTTGTCTGGTAAAGCAGACTAATCCATCACAGTGATGTCTGAACATTTTGGATGATTGAAGATTTTAACAAGTAAACTCTTTTAAAATATAGTTCCTTCTGTTTCTCTGCATCAAGTAACCACTTAGAATAACATAAATTCTGCCCAATTATATAGAATAATTAAATGAGAAAAAATGATATCCGCATCACCTTTAATGGACCAGGACGAAAACTGCTTTCCCAGTTATTACAGGAATATATACTATATCATGCATTCACCATAGAATGCACATCACCTTTATGATTAGGATTTAGAACCTGTTTATTTCTGCTTCATGTGACTGGTTTTCTGCATCAATCAGAGTGATGTGGAGAGTGAGCCTTGTAAGAGCCAGCAGAAAAGTGCAAGTCTGATATCCTTCAAGCAAGAGTGTTACTTTTCTAGTGAAAATAATATAATTCAGATCAAGCAGTATTACATAATTTGAAATGCTATTGCCCTCCCACTCAGAATGTTGATGCAGAAGAACAGCACTAGGATATACTGGCCACTACTTTATTATCAAACAAGAATATGCAAGCTAGAATCAAATGGGATACATGGAGACTCCTCCAGATAGAAACAACTTGTATCTGAACCATGGGATATTTCCCCATGATTCTTCATTGCATAAGTCCCATGAAGGTTAGGTAGGTACCCAGTCAATCCACCTTAATGGAGTAAGCTGGCACTCTGAGGTGGTGTTCACACCTGAGTAGATGAACTTAGGTCTTTTGGCCTGTCAAGCCAGATAGTACTGAATGGTTTGTAGGAAAGGTTCAAAATTAGCTAATTAAGGGACTTTACAGACAGCCCCTAAAGGGTGGAGGGATGCTGCCACTTTCCTAGCCGGATCGGGGCTGCGGCAACCGCAGTGCAAAAAGGAGCCACCAAAAAAAGGGCACCATAGCAGCTTTTTGGTGCTCTTTTGGTACTGCATCATCTAGACGCAGCACCAGAGGAGCAGCGTGACACCACCCACCATGTGGTCGGGTACATGGTGTGACAGTGGTGTCAAGGCAGCATTGGGACATGCGTAATGTGGACACCATGCCTCCATTCTGATCCCAGGCTGGCATTTATCACTGGCCTGTACAGCCTGTGAGCGCCTCCACTCAGCCAGTTGTGACAAAATATCAAATAACACTTAATTTCAAAAGGTTGTGATAATGAATTGCATCATCATGGAGTAGACAAAAAAAGTTTTTTTAAAAAAACAAAACAGCAACATCTCCATCAGCCAATCAGGGCATGGTAAAAAATTCCAACCCAGCCCCAAAGGATGACTAGCTGAATCTCATCATGCAGGGAAGGAGCGACTTGCCAGCAAAAGAGGCTGAATGGGAGCCTTGGGATCTCAAGGAGAAGTCTCAAGAAGCACACATGAACCAACACTTCCCTGCCAATAAGCAGGGAGGGCAAAACCACTCCTGGCTAATTGCTGGGAGGAGTGCAATTGCTAATGATTAGGTTGTTGTTGTTGTTATGTGTCTTAAAGTCATTCTGAGCTATGGCAACCCCAAGGTAAACCTATCATAGGGTTTTCTTTGCAAGTTTCTTCAGAGGATGGTCCCCATTGCCATCCCCTGAGTCTGAGACAGTGTGACTTGCCCAGGGTCACCCAGTGTATTTCTTAAGTAAGCAGAGCTTCAAACCTTGTTCTTCAGAGTCCTAGTCCAAAGCTCAAACTAATACACCACACTGCCTCTGCTAATAGTGTAGAATGTTACAACATTGATCTATAGCACATTTCTTGTGGATTGTACACATGACTATATATTCATGTATATAGTCCTTTTTGGTGTATGTGTGCATCCACATCTGTAGATATGTAGGCTAACATGTCTGTGCATGTATATCTAAAAATTCTTCTGATTAATTTTGTTAAAAAGCCACACAGTATTTTTATGTGAACAACTTAAACTATTTTACATATAAGAAAAAGAAGAAATAAAAACAGATAATAAAGGCGGGTTACAAACGGCCCTCAAGGGGCCGTTTTCCCGCCGCCGCCATTCACTGCGCAGGGAAGCCCCAGCTGCCAGACCGCGAGGCTTCCCTGCGCAGCAAAAAAGGAGCAGCGAAATGCCGCTCCTTTTTTGAACGCGGAAGTGGCGCCGCGAGGGGTGGAGTGCGCCCTCGCGACGTCACTTCCGCCGCGACACGTCTGGACGCACAGCGTCCAGTACGTCAACATGGCGGCGCCCATGTGGATGGGCACCGCAAAAAAGTACGCGCTCCGCGCGTACTGGGAGGAAGGGCCATCAGGAAGGTAAGAACCTTCCTAACCCTAATACGGCCCTTCCTAACCCTAGTACGCGCAGAGCGCGTACTTTATGGCGGTTTGTAACCCGCCACAGATAACTAACAATAATAAAAATAAAATAATGTTTGATTGACTTTCTGATTGTAAACGATTTAATTGGGAATTAATATTTATAACCTATACAAAGGATATGCAAAATACACAAAGAAAAATATACAAAGGATGTTGATGTGTGTTTGTTTTCTCAGTATGAGAGAGGTATTAATGACTCTTATAGTCTAATATACTTAAAAAAAACCACTGAAGAGAAAATTGGAAGTTACTTTCCTAGTTTCTTATTTTTTGTTTTTAAATATTTGTATTTGTTGTTGTTGTTATGTCTATGTTCTGTTTATGTATTAGATATTCTTGTTATTTTACTTTTTATATATCTGGAAAACTTATGGAAACTAAATTTTTTTTTTGGGGGGGGGGGGGGAGGGGGAAAGCAGTAAGGAGTTGAATAGAGAAGAGCAGAACAATCATATACCAAGCATTTATACTAGGCCTGGTAAAGCAAGGGATTGTAATCACAGCAGCTGACTGCATAACCCTACTCTTTCTACAGATTCTTCATAGATTTTTCCTATGGAGTCCCTGATAATAAAATGGAACAGAATTCTTCCCTCTTCCCCTACCCTTGCTTCACCTGTGTGGAAAACACTGTCAAGACCCTTCCATTTAGGGTGGAAGAAATGGCATACACATGTTTATTTCCACAATGAAAGCTGAACTTAATTTCAGTGTGTTCTCCTTCTGAAAGGAGCAACTTCATTCAAACAGCAGAACAAATGGTATCTACATAGTAATTCAGTCTTATTTTGTAGCATGTTCATTTCTTTTTGTGGCCGTGAAGCAGCAAGGGTGGAGATTCTTGGAGTTAAATTACACACTAGACTGCAGACTAATCCACTATGGACTATTTACCGAACTACCTTTTCTATGGAATGTGAGGCATTTCACTACCCGCAGTTGTCTTCTTTATATACATGCTAATTGACTTATAGTCCATATGCTGGTCCCTTAAATGTTTTTACTTCATCTCTTTCCCCCACTGTGCCTTGATGAACTGATACTCTAATGCACTGTAGCATCACTGGTATATTAGAGAAAGCTTATAATAAAACAGTTCCACACTGTGATAAGTGCACCAGTTATATGCATTCGTTTCAAACAAGCACCTCCAGATAGCCAAACCACAAGCAGTGATCTTATGAAGTATAACTGTTTATGGCAAAAACAGGGGTGGAGGAAAAGCATATCAAAAACAAGGGCAATTTGAGACCTCTTTTAGTATTAAGAACACAAAGAAATACAGCTTTGATAGTGTCTTATACCTGTAGGAAAATGTCATTTTGGTTGATCTATGAAAGTTTGATTAGCGAACAGATGTTGATATCATTATTTCCTTTCTATCCCTAATCTTAAATACACTGAAGGCTGCCATTTTTAGTATATAGCTTTTGTTCTTTAGATAAAAGAGTAGCTGAACATAATTATAACTAGAGCAGACCCTTCCATCTTGGGGGGGGGGCTCAGTTCTTGGACCCCTTGTAGATGGCAAAAATGTGGATGGATGTACCCCATATTATTCAATGGTTGCAACATGTGTACCAACTCATCAGTGCATCTGCATACATATATCATCATTGAATAATATGCAATATGGCAGTCCATTAGCAGCCCACTGATATAAAGAGTCCACTGTATAGCCAATATGCAGTGAATTTGTGGAATATTATCCATTCTTCTTTTCTACTTCCACTAACAACTGTTTATTCATTTATATATTAGAGTGACATTTTAGAAATAAAATTGAAGTAGATGCAGTAATCATAATTAAAAGGAATGTATTATGTCATAGATATCATCAATATAAATATTTGTTGCTGTTATTGCTGTTGTTGTGCACTTGCCCAAAGTCACCAAGTGGGTTTCCATGGCCAAGTAAATATTCAAACCATAATCTGCAGTCATAGGGGCTGTACACATGGCTGAAAAGGTCCATGTTCCCCTCAACCTGGGCCAGGGACAAGCAGGGGACAAGCAGATCCAGCCCAAGCCCAACCCAACCTGTCCTTAGTGCAGTCCCAGAAACTCAGCCATATGACCCTTACGTACTGCCACCAGGGACGTAGCCAAGGGGGGGGGGGTCTTGGGGTCCAGACCACCCCTTCCCTTAGAAAAATGAATGGTGTGTGCTGCTGCGCCGCCACGCCCAAGCCCCATTATAATGGTGGCACTTAGTCTGGACCCCCCCTTCCTAAAATCCTGGCTATATCCATGCTTCCACCACTGTCCTACTTGCAGACCCTGCAAGTACAACATCAGTGATGGCAGGTGAGATGGCGGTAGTGGCTCTACAGTGTAGTGGCAGTTAGGTGTCAGAACACCTGCCCATCGCCACACTGAATCAGGTTGGTGGCAGGAGCAGGAACACATCAGAGCCCTGGTAAGGATATGATGGGGCTGGCCCATCCTATCCTGAATGTGCATTCAGCACCATAGCCTAATATAGAGTCAAAAATGATCTAAGGTAATTTGTACCCTTCTGATCTCCAAATAAATCCATCCAGTGTTTTAAATCATTAGTGTTCTCACTGCCACAAATCTGAATCTGACTACTAATAACACCCATGCAGTTTTATCTGTCAGCAGGTTTTGTTTTGTTCTTGTGTGCCTTCAAGTCATATCTGACTTATGATGACCAAGGTGAACCTATCATGAGGTTTTCTTGGCAAGATTTGTTCAGAACATCATTGCCTTCCCCTGAAGCTGGGAGTATGTGACTTGACAAAGTTTGCTGAGTGGGTTTCATTGCCAAGTGGGAAAAAGAGCCTTGTATTTACCAGAAAAATTGGTCTTTTTTTCCAAGGTACTGTGGCCAGTAAATAGAGCAATAATTTCTGTAGAAGATCCAACATAAAGATAACAAAAAAGAACATGTTTTTAATCTACCTCTTAGTTATTTAAATGAGAAAAAAAATGAACAGGGTTTAAACAGTATGCAGGATCTTGACAGAAATAAGTTATAATGCAGTTAAAACAAAACCAAATCTGGTTCTCTAAAAGCAAAATTTCTACATGAAATTTTTCATTAGTAGCCTAATAATATCAACACAAGACTGGAAAAAATGTGAGGACACCACAGCCCTGGTGGCGCAGTGGTTAAATGCCTATACTGCAGCCATTTACTCAAAACCACAAGGATGCGAGTTCAAGACCAGCAAAAGGGCTCAAGCTCGACTCAGGCTTGCATCCTTCCGAGGTCGCTAAAATGAGTACCCAGACTGTTGGGGGCAAATTAGCTTACTTGCTAATTAGCTTACTTGCTGTTCACCGCTATGATCTTTGGAATAGCGGTATATAAATAAAACAAATAATAATAATAATAATAAAAATAAAAAAAATAAACAAACACATATTTAAAAGGCAGCAGATGTATACAAAACTTTAAATGAAGAATTTCAGACTCATTTATAATAAAACACCTTAAATAATTAAAGAATAAAACACCATAGATAAACAATTTTAAAAGGTCACTGATTTGAATCATGCATGATCACTCAGTTTTCAAGCTGTTCTCTTTAACCACTTCCATCTCTGCTTCCCAAAAAATAAATAAGAACGAATAGTGACAAACAATGCTAATGCCATATGCATTGGTTAATCAAACGTAGTCTGAGTTCACTGCTTGCATCTTTGATAAGAAAGGAGATAATGAGACCCTGATAGCAGTTCCAGGAGAAAAGGGTAAAGCTTTGATTTCAACAAAAGAGAGTAGAAGAGAAAGAGCTTTTATGATAAATGTCAATGCCATGCTATCCCAGAATTTGACAAGGCTGTCATTTCAGCTTTCTTTATAATGGTTGGAACAGCAGCCTCCATTTGGTGTGAATTTTCTTGTCATGTCCATCCTGCAGCCTTTCAGATACACTAAGCCATCTATCATGAAAAGATCTGGCTGTTCTTTACACTTCTTACCTTCCTAAGGTTAACACTGACACCTTGTTCCCTCTTCCCCCTTCCTTGGGAATCTCCTGCTGGGAGGTGTTGGTTGTCATTTAGTGCCACTTCAAACACCATCAACTCTGGGGAAAGGGCCCTTCCTCACTCGTTTCCATCCATGACAACCTAGTCAAGATGCTACACAGAAGGATGGCAAAGGAGCCTTAATATGAGCCCTGATGGAACAGTGGTTAAATGTCTGTACTGCAGCCACTCACTCACAAACCATAAGGTTGCGAGTTCAATACCAGCCAAGGGGCTCTAACTCAACTCAGGCTTGCATCCTTCTGAGGTCGCTAAAATGAGTACCCAGATTGTTGGGGGCAATTAGTATGCTTTCTGTGCTTAGGGAGTACTTAAGTGCACTGATAAGTGGTATAGAAATGTACTTGCTATTGCTATTGCTTATAAGCCTACTGGCACTTCTAGCTTACTCAGTGTAAGGGTTTAGATAACCCAGCACAGAAAGGCTGGAATTCATTTTCCTGTGTAATATTCACCACTCTGCTTCTTGTGCATACTCACCATTTTACTCCCCCATTCTTTTTATCTTTACTTCTAAAAATATACTTAAAGGGATTATGATGGTAGGTCATTTGAATCTCCAAGTGTTAAACTAATTCCTACAGTGTGTTACACTTTACAGAGTAATTTGCATAGAAGAAGGAAAGGAAATGACTGGTTTTCTGGAAGTCAACTGTCTGTTCCTATTTATTCCTGAGTAGAACTGCTGGCTGAAGAAGAAGATAGTAGTGGCAACATGAAGACGTTATATGGCATGTGACCAATGACCAGGCCTTGTGGAAGGGAGTTGGGGCAAGATCAATGCAATAATCCCAACCAGCTATACACATTATTTGTGTAACTTTTTTTCCCTTTACTGTTTTATTTAAGAATGGCTAACATATAAGTCAAAAGGTCTGTGCAATGTGTTTCCTGATCCCCTCAGTAATGCCTGATCAGGTAAAGGTTAGGTCAGTCAGGAACATGGTTCTCCAGAATGCTGCAGAGAATGTGTCCAAATTGCCCACAAGTGGTTTACAGAGTTTATGCACAGTGACAGGTGACAAAACTAAATCTGAGTGCTTCATTGGTGATTCTCTCTCTCTCTCTCTTTATAGCTATAGGTAGCTAGGTTTCTAGATAGCTCACTCTTTCAACAACTCTTGTATTGTGCATATACATGCATATGCACATACACACATTTTGCTTTTCCCATTTCTTCAACAGTCACTCTATTTTTTAATAGCTAGAAAAAGTTTATGGCACCTCCTTAGTACATTTCCTCCTTTCCCCTTTTTAATATGAAAACCAATATACTTGTAGAAGCCTCAAGAGCTAAGGACACTACTATCTTGTTTTTAAATTATCTTGTTTTTGGATATAATAGTTAGAATTTTATTAGTTAGGTTTACCTAAAGTTAGACCCATTAAAGAATCAATATCCCTTTGATACACTGGGCCTATTCTGGTCATGAGTAACAATAGGATTCAGGCCAATATGTAACATGCACCAATTTATATGGAACAAATTAATTTTGAAGGGGATAAGGGCATAGTGAATTTTTTTTTTTTTACAAATAATGTCATAATTGGAAATTGTCATAATTTCCCCATGCAACGTGTAGTGCTTACTTTTTGTTACAGGGAGGGGGGTTAAATGTTTCCTTGGGACTTCTTGAAGGATTTCGTCCCCAAAAACCTTTGGACATTTTACTGAAAGAGGCTCAAAACAACTAATTTTATTCATTCTGATGAGGAAGAGCCAGATCTAAACCACAAAACATGATCAGTGTACAGAATTGTCTTAGATTCATATTTTTAGGTATGCACCCAAATTTGCAACATTTTGCTTCATTGCATATGCCAAAGCCTCAAGACATAGATCAGAAAAGATGAATTGTTTACCAAAGATTATGTTTCTCTTTCAACATTTGACCAATGAAATACCTTTTAAGCATTGGCAGAAAGACCTTGCAAATTTCATTTGGCAAGGCAAGAAGGTTAGAGTTAGATTTAAATTTTTGCAGGTTTTAAAGAAGTCTGGGACTCTTACATTTGAAATTATATTTTTCTGCCTGTTGCTTAGTGTGGATAAAAGACTAGTTAAATTTGGGGGGAAATTGGGTCAAAATATTTTTTGGATTCAGGCAACTTTAGAGGCTTCAAAAAGAGGCTTGGAGTGGCTGGCCTACAGTGATCTGTCCTTTCCCCATCTGTACTCTAGACTGGGGAAAACACATACAAACTGGAAAATACATCATTTGTAAACCTAAGAGAAAACTGAAAAATCGAAATTCATTTCAAAATTTCTAGTTGGAAGCCAACTATCTTTAAAATGATAAAATGCTAATAAATTTTATCAAATGCATCACTCGAAATATCAGTAACAAATTCAGGACTATTTACAGCAATTAGTTTTGTCAGCAAAGGTCAACAAAGGAGCTACAATGATGTTAGGCTGAACATAGTTACAGAGAGTCAACAGATTTGGAAAGGCAGAAGTTCCAGTTTGATAGAGCTCTGCACGAATGTTCACTTGAGCCTTGCTAGAGTTCTGTTAATTTATGTGTCAATGAGGGTCGATCTGAGATCTTCAAAATATTCAAAATATTATCATTCCTTCTGGATACACATACACACATTTACAAAAATACTGATTTTTCATTGTATGTGTTCTGTATGCTGAAAAGGAAACAAACTTTCAGAATGTCATACTATATGCAAAATTTAAATTCCGTAGAGACTTAGCTTCTTTCTGTTTTTTTTTTCTCCTTTCAGTGTGTTACAAGCCTTTAAAGATTAGAAAATATGTTTTGCATTGTGAGAGCAATGCCAGGTGAAATCTTAGAAGCTAGGAAATTTGACTGTATAACATTAGCCAGTGGCTAAGGGTGATACCAAGGTGGCCTGCACAACTTCCTTCGCCCTCAGAATGACAGAAACAAAAGCCACCACAGAATAGTAAACTGTGCTGAGTAATTGTCTGTAACAAGACAAGTGTATGGAAATTTGCACAATCTGTAGTATTCTTTGGTAGTATGGTTCAATAGTTTTCTATTGTCTGATTATCCTAAGTTATCAAAAAGTGGGCAACTGTATTCTCTTCAAAATTAAGAGTTTCTTACCCAGAGAAATGCTAAAAAGGAAGTTATTGCAATGTTATAACCAATTTGAAATAGATCTTGATACACATCCTGAAAAATATATGGGGCAAGTTTTATTTGTGCAGTGCTGAGAAAGATGTAAGGATATGTTAAGGTGAAATAGAGAACAAGCTATTTTGGTTATTTTGCTGCAGTGCTAATCTTAGTTCATGACTGGTTTTGCTTTCATGCTTATTTTTGTGTTCTTGTAAAGCCTGCTTATTGTTAAAATACATTTAAATCTCCTGCAGTCTATCTTTCATAGAAAAGTTGTCCTTTTATGTTCAGATTTAGAAAAGATAAACCTAGAGCAATATATCTGCTATTTGAAAAAAAAAAAGTCCTCTTATGTGACTGAAGAGGTAAGTACCAGGGAATAGTGGTTCTGAAGGCAGTAATGGACTGGATGAAGGAAAACAAGCTCAAACTGAATCCAGACTAAACGGAGGTATTTACAGTAGGGGCTCCTAAACCTTTGCAACCTCCAGTCCTGGAGGGGTTCACACTTTCCTCAAAGGACTGTGTTTGCAGTCTGTGGGTGCTTCTTGATCCCTCGCTTCACATAAGAAATCAGGTGACTGTGATGGTCAAGAGCGCCTGTTATCAACTTCAGCTGGTCCACCAGCTGCGCCCTTCCTTGGAACTGGGGGACCTTGAAACTGTAGTACATGGTAACCTCAAGACTTTATTTTTGTAATGCGCTCTACATGGGGCTACTCTTGTGTCTAGTCCAAAACCTGCAACTGCTCCAGAATATGGCAGCCAGGCTGATTACTGGAACATCAAGGAGTGACCACATAACACAAATACTAAAGTCATTCCACTGGCTGCCTATCAGTTTTCAGGCACAGTACAAGTTTTTGGTTATCAGCTTTAAAGCCCTTCGTGGCTTGGGCCCAACTTATTTAAGGGATCGCCTACTTCCATATAATCCGCCTCGTGTCCTCAGGTTCTCTGGGAGGAATTTATTCTAGCCTATAAAGACCAGATTAACTGTGACCTCCCAGAGGACATTCTCTCCAACCGCTCCCAGCCTGTGGAATGACCTATCGAATGAGATCCATCAAATTACCAAACTAGACAGCTTCAAGAAAGCTGTCAAGATGGATCTCTTGTGTCAGGCCTTCCCAGAATAAACTACTTAGCCACATAATGACTCTATTATGTATGTAATTTTAATCCTAAATTATTTAATTCTTTTTTAAGGGGGGGATACATTGTATATATTGCTGTATCATTTTTAACACTGTAAGCCGCTTTGATTATTTTAACAAAAAGTGGGGTACAAATAAAAGTTTTATTTATTATTATTTATTCTTACAGCTAATTTGTTCTTATCTGGACACGTAATGACCAGAGATATGACCCTGTTGAACATTTCCATATTTATTTATTAGAACAGCTATGTGTGCTTGTTCAGTGGTTTACTCAATACTCATTAGGTTAAATGGAATGTACAGTGACTGACCAAAGTATTCACCTCCCCTTGATTTTTTACCATTTAGTTATGGTACTAGCTGGAATAGAAATTGATTGAACTAGCATTGTTATGAAGATACACAATACTGTGAAGTTACCAAATATTTCTATTGTGGTACAAAATTACAGCAAACAAACACAAACTAGAACTTGTTCCTTATCTAAGTTGCCCTCTGAGTCTCAACTTGGTAGAAGCCCCTTTAACAGTAAGTACAGCTACTAGTCTTCTTGGTTAAGTCTTTATCAGCTTTGCCCATTAGAATTCTGCAATTTCAGTCTAGTCTTCTTTGGCAAAATCATTCCAGTTCTCTTGGATGGATGGGGACTGGTGGTGGGCATCAACTTGCCACAGATTCTTAGTTGGACTGAGGTCTGGACTTTAACTGTGCCATTGTAAGACATTAGGGATGGAGTTTGCAAAACCACTTCATTGTTTCTTTGGTTTTGCATTTATGACCATTGTCCTGCTGGAAGGTGAACCTCTGTCCTAATAATAAATTCTGTGCAGGCTGAAAAGGTTTGCCATTGGAATTTCCCTGTACTTAAAGTCATGCATTTCGGTCTCAGTCCTGACTAGTTTCCCAGTCCCTGCCAAGAAAGTGCATCCCCAAACATGATGTTGCTACTACCATGCCTCACTGTAAGGATGGTGCTCTTAGGGCAATGAGCATTGTTGACTTTGTGCCACATATAGCATTTTGTGTTGTTTTCTGAGAGTTAGTTTGATTAATGGCAACCCTATGAACAAGAGATCTCCACAAACCTCAAGTCACCATCAGCCATACTCTGGTCTTCCAAACTGTGGATTGTGGCATCCCTAACTGAATCAATCCCTGTGGTCTTCCTCTTCTGCTACTGCCTTCTGGTTATCAAACATTATCATCATTCATATTTTCTCATAATGCATCCAGAAGACTCATGGCTAAGTCCAAAAGTTCAGTTTTGGTCTCAGCAGTCCAAAAAAACTTTTCCCATATATTTTCTCTGTTTCTGACATGCCTTTTTACATGTGAGCTCTACATCAAAACCAAACTTCATGGGTCCCTCCTGCCAACTCTGACTTTAAATATATAGGCCAAAGAAAGAGGCTTCCAGCCAATTTGGAGGCTTGGCATTCAGCTGACACATGCCCCCAAAGCAACCGGAAGCTACTCTGAGGCTATGCCAAGGTTGCAAGAGCCAGCACAAAAAGGAAAAAAAATCCATCTTGCTTGTGGCCCATTGGGGACCACGATGGTGGCCCACTTCAAGAACAGGCTGTGTCATCGTGAGGTCTCAGGCTGATTGCAGCTGGACCTGCCCCAGGTCACTCATTTTGGCTTGTCTGCTTTGCCTCTATGTCTTTGGTCTCATTGCTCAACCAATAGGCCATTTGGTGGAATGCCTAAGTAATAGTTGTCCTATGGCTGTTTTGTTTTTGCCATCTCATCTGAAGATCTCTTTGACTGCTTCAGAGTAACCCTGGACCCTTGCTTGTTTCTCTGCCTAATGCCCTCCATATGCAGTCAATGAGCTTTGGTAGACAGCCTTCTCTAGACAGAGTCATGATTGAGCCCTATTCTTTCAATTTTGTAATAAAGTCCTGAAAAGGGAATGTTCATAGATTGCTTTTGGTAATCCTTATTGACGCTGCTGCACAACTTTAGCATGAAGTTGTTTTGCTATCTTCTTGATCCTCATTATGCTTTTGTTTATCTGTGCCCTCCAGCAAAATCTGAGGCTTTCCAGAATCAAATGCATTTAATCTAAGATTATGTGGGTAGCAGAATTGCTTACAGAACTGACTCCATTCAACTACTTCTGTAACCTCTGGAGGAATTGGGTTGCATTCGAATTAATTTAGGTGTGTCACACTAAAGGGAGTATGCAGTCAATAATGCCAATTTGTTTTTGTCTACTTAACATTTATACTACAATAAAAACCTCTGGCATCACCATAATGCAGAGCATTTTATGTACATCAAGTGGTAGGAATGCCAGTTTCAGGTCATAGCAAACAAACAAATAAACAAACCATGGAAAAATAAAAAGGTGTGTGTGAATACTTATGTCAGGTAATTATTTATTTGTATTTGTTTTATGTTTTGCAAGGATTTACATCCCACCTTTGACCACAATGGGATTAAAAATGGATCATAGCCCCAAGAACCTGCATAACTTTCCCACCAAAATAAGTGAAACATAACATGCCATCACTTTGTTTTGATCATACTATTGCAATGAAACCTTCTTTATTCTCAAAATATATGATGCATCTAAGGATTTGGCATCTTTAACCCTTTCTTTTTGATGTATCCTCAACCTCAGAGGCCTGAAATAGATGGGCCAAAAGGTGTGGCATGGTGTGCCTAAAACCACCACCCAAAGGAGCGGTGAAAGTCCGCTTCTTGCCAGCCCATTTGGGACTGCAGTGGCAACCCATTATCAGAATGGACTGTCTGGTTACCACTGTCCCCGGCCGATCATGAGGTGATCGTGGCTGGAGCATCTGGAGACTACTCCAAGCTACCTGTCTGCTTTGTCCCTTAGACAATTTTTATCATTTCTAATAAGGTGCTTGCATTTCTTTGTTTTGTGTTTTTACTCTTTTTTGGGCACATCTGTCTTCCTCTCTTTGAAATCATTTATCTTCCTCTTTTATGTTAAATGTTTGCCTAGTTTTCTTCTCCTTCCCTTTCTTCTGACTATGATAGTATCTAGGGTTTTTTTCAGTATTTGCACGGCATTACATTTCAAGTTCAATATGAGCCTTTTATTAGGTAGAAATTCCATGTATACTGAAAAATATGTGACAAGTTCCAGGCGTGTGTGAGGATGGCACTGATACTACTGCATTCATATAGTGAACTGTTACATTTGCTCTTCAACTCAGGAACAGAGACTTCTATGAACATTTATTCAGCAAGATGTGGTTAAAAAAGAGCTGCATGTTTCCTCTCTGTCTCAGCATTCTGTTTCATTTTAGTGTCTTGTCACTCTTCAAATCCTTCACTAGCCACTGTGATCCCATGCTGAATGCAATATTCTGGGGCATTCTCCCCGCCCCCCGCCCCAACCACTTGTCAACACCTTAAAATAATAGAAAAAATTATCTAAATTTGTAATTACTTATGCATTTAACTTGATCTTTTAAAAATTATCAGACTAAACACATCCCCTTTTTTTGAGTCAGAGTGAGGGATAATTTTGCTGTGCGGAAATCATCATACTTTAAAAAAGTATGCCCCAACACCTAGATATCTACTGCAGTTCAAAGAAAAGGGGTGTAGAAAACTGAGTTTGGGGGGAGGACTTCAAAGGCAGTGAGGAAGGAAAAAAAGGTGTGCTCTTTAATAACTTTCAACATCATTTTTTTTAAAAAAAGCCGGGGTTATACAACACAGGGCTGTGATTTTCATGTGTCTCATCTTTATCCTATCTTTTGTCTAGCCAATGATAACTCATAGTAGGTCCATACATAATCCTTCTGGG
>NC_056524.1:129866624-129867613 GCF_019175285.1 Sceloporus undulatus | reverse complement strand
ATTATTATTATTATTATTATTATTATTATTATTATTATTATTATTATTATTAGGATTCTCCTGCGCCTGCCATAATATCCATGTGTTTTGGACTGATGTACTCTCTAACAAAACCTATAAATGTAGATCTCCTAAGTAGCTGAACTTTCATGCAAACTGGTGAATGATTGCATGGGATTTCTTATAGCACAAGCTGAACCCTATGCACATAGGCTTCCCTGCAGCATGTAACCACTCTCAACACATGAGTATCAGATAAGAGATACAGAAGTTATATAATGTTTGGTGTAGGGCAACCAGTGGCCTGACTCCTCTTCTAAGCTTGAAGATACCAATATACAATTAAGTTGTGAAATGGGGCTATAGCTGAGGATGCACCCAAACCAATGAAGTGATTTTCAAGGCAAGCTGAGGTCCCTGTCACAGCAAATAAGCATATATTTAGGGAATTACTGGTGATATAGCCAAGATGCTTGAAGGCTTTGATTCACAATAGACTGACAAAATTACAGAGGAGGAAAAAAGTTATATTGCTTGTTTTTAATTCTTTCACAGAGATTACGCAAGAAGTGTCCCTGAACACATCTAATCACTTTCCTCCTAGAAATACCAATAGCAATGGATGCACTATCCTGTGAGAAGGATTACATTTACTAGTAAGACAAGTTTGAATGTTAATACTCAAAAAATGTGGTATTGTTACCAACAAGTACAACATTCAAGGAAGACAAGTGGGCTCTGTACACCACACACACACAAACACACACACACACACATTCATTTGTTGCATAAAATGATGAAGCTGACTGGAAAAAAGATAGATCCTTTCATATATCTTCAAGTTATTCTCAAAGCTGCCAGGCAACAGTACATGAATATGAATGTATTTTCTTCCCTGGGTTTTCACAGATACTACTTCATTATACATGTTCAGAACTGTAGGTTTTGTTCCATTAGTTCACTTTCCAGCTTAGGTTTCCTTTTATTGA
>NC_056524.1:129725996-129866614 GCF_019175285.1 Sceloporus undulatus | reverse complement strand
ATTATTATTATTATTATTATTATTATTATTATTATTATTATTATTATTATTATTAGGTACTACAACCACAAAATTATTTAGAGCCAACAGTGTGTTCCAGGCACTAAATTTTGCAAAGTTTATTTTTCCAATCAGATACTTAACTCTGTCTTGTTCATATGATTATTTATCTTGATAGTTAAACCCCTTTGATTTATGTAAATACATCCTTTATTATTTTGTATTTTTCCCTCTGTGTGCTATTCTATTAGTATTATTTTTCTTTCTCTCTTTTTTGCATCATTTCCTGCAAAATAAAATAAAATACACCATCTAGCCTGTCCACAAATAATTCATAGTTTCACATTTATTTTTATTTATTTTTCTTTTCATCATCGCTTCATGGTTTTTGTTTGTTTGTTTGTTTGTTTGTTTGTTTTTGGATATCAGATCAGTGGGCCATATATATAGCCCATGATGTATATATGCATATTAATGTGCCATATCTAATGTTGTGAAGCTGTTAAAAACTATTTCCTACATTGCTTTTACTATTTAAGCACAAAATGTGAAGGATTTCCCCCCCCCCCTCCTAGGCATTGTTTGCACTGGCCCCAGATCAGAAACGATGGCAGCTGTACATACAGGGCTGAACCTGGTGAAATGTAACAGCATTGTCTTCATGGGACAGCTGGGATGAGACTGCATTGGCATGGTAGCCCTGTCTGAGGTGCTGCTGCTGCTACCTTACCTTCAGGAGCTCCATGGACAGGTTGCCCAGCATGGCACCACTTCTCCTGATGGTAGGCTCACCTGTGCAGTCAATGAGAAGAGAGGGTAAACAGACACCCCCCCCCATCATATAGTTGGAACCTCTGGTCCCAGCCATGTGATCAGGGGTCCCTTTACACTCTCTTCTCATCGATCACACAGACAGACATTCTGCCTTCAGGAGAAGCAACAGCATGCCAGGCAGCTTGTTCACAGAGCTTCTGCAGGGAAGGAAGCCATCCCCTTTCCATGCACTGCTCAGTATAGGGAAGGGGAATGACACCTGGCATGCGAACAACCGGACTGGACAAATTGGACCTGATCCAGCAGACTGGACTGACAAAAGAACTCAAGGTACTTACTTCCCCTGACTTTACTCACCTCAGACCAAAGTTCACTTAAGAGACAAAACAACAACATATACACACCATATCTATTGTAATCTATTGTGGCACCAGAGCTCTCTGACAGACAAGGCTAAATGTCTCACAAAACTACAGTTTCCAGAATTCGCTAGCATTGAGCCAGGGCAGTTAAAGTGGTTTTATTTCTGTGTTTTGGACCAGGGTCTCTTGAGCCATAGTGAAAAGTTTTTAAAGAACTGGAGGAAATTCTGTGGGGAGAAAGAGGCAATAAAGTCAGTTTCTGCAAGCCTAGTCACATGTGCCAGAAACCAAGCAACTCATTCTTAAAATATTTATAATTCAATGTAAATTTGGAAAGTCCTCTACAGAATCAACAATACGCTCAGCAGAGATAGCAGCATTTCTCAGGAAGAGGTTTGATAGGGTCTAGGCATCCCATTGCTCTGCCCATGTTTTGCCTGGAGCACAATTTTCAGTTGAAATGTGAAGGTTTCTGCTGGATGAAAATGAAAAGAAACTTGGGGGGGGGGGAGTAAGTTTCACTGAAACTAGGCACATTGTCAAGGAGGTGATTTCTGTGCATTGGGGAAGCTCAGTGACAGACCAAATGCTTTAGATGCAAATAAATAAATATGAGGTTCAACTTTTGAAATTTCTAAACCTGGCTAAACAAAGTTTAAACAAAACCACTAGTTGATGTGGATCTAATTGGGCAAGATGTGAGTCACAGGTTACTCAATACTTTCAGTGCACTCTAATGAAACAGCATTTTTAAAGAAAATGTGCCACTAAAATTTGGCAGTGAACCTTGAATCCATGAACAGTGTGATATAGCCTAATTTAATATCTTGCTAATTTACAGCATAAATGGAAACTACACAATCCCAGTGACAACCTAATCAACTACAATCAAGTAGAAAAACTCGTATAGAGAGACTCTGTTATAGAGGGAGAATCCTCAGATATTTAGAACATTTTTAGTGGGCTGCTGTGGTTGTATATTATTGCTATTTTTATTTAAAAAAATAAAAGTAACTGATTGTATATGTTTATATTTAAATAAATATGTACTCATCTATCTTTATGTATCTTTATCTACTTTATACTTGTGAAGCTGATTTATTTTTTAAATTCTGATAGATTAAAGTTAACATTTTAAAAAAATCATCTTGGGCCATAGCTCCTTTGGACATGCAGCCTTCAAGCAGTCAGGAAACCATAAAAAATGTCACTGCTATAACTTGGCCCATCTGTCTTTCTTCTGGCTACACTAAACAGATCCATTTTCTGATATACAGTCAGCCCTCTGTATCCATGGATTTTTTTATTCACAATATAAGCATCCACAGCTTGAAAATATTTTAAAAATGTTGATTCCAAATGACAAATCTTGATTTTTCCATGTTATATAAGGGACATCATTTTACTATGCCAATGTATTTAATGGGACTTGAGCATCCACAGATTTTCTTATTCATTGGGGGGTCCTGGAACCAAACACCAGCGGATACCAAGGACCCACTGTACAGTGGCAAAATGACAAAATCAGAGGCTGGTTACAGACCGCCGAAAAGTGGCGGTCTGCTGCCGCCGCCGGTTGCAGCGTCCAGGAACCGCAGCAGCCAAACAGCGCGGTTCCCGGATGCTGCAAAGAAGGAGTGCAATAATCGCGCTCCTTCCTGTGACTCGGAAGAGATGCCACAAGTGCTGAAGCACGCACTCACGGCGTCATTTCTGGGGTGTAATGTGCGGACGCAGTGCGTCCGCTACGTCAAGATAGCGGCGGCCATGTGGAACAGCCACCGCCACTTCGTACAGACTCAGTCCGTACTAGGGTTAGGGGCGTGCTAGGGTGCCCGTTTATAATGGGCCAGAGTTTGCTTTTTGGAACTTACATAGTTTTAAAATATTTTCAAACCATGGATGCTTGAATTCATGGATATGGAGGGCTGAATATATTTCCCCACATCTACACCTATTCTATGAAGACAGAATGAAAGTCTTTTAAAGAGAAATACTTAATTCATTAGGTTCTTTTGCTTCAGGATCCACACACCCTTCAAACCAGGGGCAAGGAGAGTAAAATCTGCAGGCTATATTTGTCCCCTAGGATCCCATAACTCAGTACCCTCAATTTAAAAAAAAACAAAAACATGTACTTTCCTCTCCTTCTCCAGAATGCCTTCTTGGGGTGTTTGAGGCAATTTCACAATGTTTTTGAAACCTAGGCCAGTTTCACTTTTGAGTAATTTCCTGTTGAAAGAAAAAAAATGCTTCCCCTCACAAGACCAGAGAGTCTCAAACTACCCCCATTTTTCATAGGTGTATGGGGGGGGGGGGACTTGGAAACAAAATAAAATGGTGTGTGTGTGTGTAAGTTTCAGCTCTTCAAGGTAATTCCTGATAGTTGCCCAATTCCTGTTTAAGATTATGTTATTGAGATACCAGTCATAGGCTATAATTTACTATTTGTTTGGAATAAAAAAGATAGCAATCATGGACCACACACAATATAACACAAGATTAAGAGCACTTAAGCCCATTGAAATCAGTGATCGTGAGTATTCCTAAATGATTATATCATGACCACTGCCTATATTTTCTATGTGATTCATTTAGGCCTGTTACAGACGGCCAAAATAAAGCTGCTTCGGGTCTCTTTGTAGGTATGCTGTTTAAATGATGCATGCATCCTAAGAATCCGGAAGCTGCACCAAAGCTGCACTCCAGTGCTTAGGAATGGAGTGTGGCTTTGGCGCGACCTTCGGACTATTAGGACCCAGGCATCATTTAAACAGCATACCTACAAAGAGACCCGAAGCAGCTTTATTTTGGCAGTCTGTAACAGGCCTTAGAATTACCTCATTTTGATTCATTTAGCGTTAACTTGCCTTATGACATTTAGTCAAAGTTCTAAAGTAGAGCTTGCAGACAATCTAATCAGAATTAGATAATGTTCTTTAAAAATTATATAAATAACTTTTGTTAAGTTAAAATTAAATTAAAATAACCTGTTTAGACAAATTAAAATTAGTTAAATTGTAACTGTAAGGCCTATAGTTCATAGGAACATGTCCAAAATATTCATTCTAGAATATTTGTTTTGGTCATCCAATAGTATTTTCAAAAAAGAAAAACCTCTCTATGTATTCGGCCTACCGCACTGATGTTGGAAATAGTCTAGCAAGCATCACAACTTTCTATAAGGCTTGTATCCAGGAATAATTTCAGCCAAGACCAAAAGACAGGATTCTCTCTCTGCATGAAAGGCTTTGATTTCTCTACCTCAGCTAAACTTCATAGGTCAAATATTATATTGTTTCAAATTATACAGAATGAACTGGGTGCAATCAATGCATTAGTATTTTAGCTGGAATGTTACTTTGTTACATGTATTTATTAAGTCAGAGTTTGCAATTAGTGATACTTAAACATTATAAGATTACCTAACAGAGAACAAGGAACAATTCAATTGGATTAAAGTGTGTGCATGTTTTTCATACATGCACTCTGTTATTATTGCTGTTGAGGCACTTTATTCCAAATGTCAACCTGTTTCCAAATATTCAAGCATATCCAAAATCCCTTTCTGTGATTGGAACTTCTCGATATAACTTGCTTTATTAACTGCTTTTTATCACTGAGTATAGTGGTATGTCCAATGTCCAAGTGGTCCATTGTACCAAATACAATGTGGTATGTCACTCCAACAGAGGTGGGTTTTGTTTTAGCTCCTTTTTTATGAATAAAAATGTACTAGCATAGCTTTTTAAACCAAACTCACTATGTTCAAGTACAACATAAAAGTGCTGAAAAAGTGTCAATATTTACTTTATTTTTTAAAGCTCATTTAAATTGACTTTATTTCATAAAACTATTTCTCTCTGCCTATTATATTATGTATACTCTTGTTCCAAACTATGACACTGCAAGGGTCACTTTCTAAACTATATTATATGGATGTTGTTAGCTTATCCTTCTCCATTGGGATGATACATACCCTAAACTGACTAAGAATTCTTAATTCCTGGCATCCATTCAATAATAAATGGACGGATTTATTAACCAGTAAATCTGTTTCCAATTAAGTGAGCTCCCAAGGTAAAAATCTGGTCACTTCCAACCTGTAACTACTGTACATAGCTAGCAATGTTACAACATTGTTTCTAGTAATGTGTATGAAAGGATACAGCCACTAATTTAAAGTCTTATTTACTTATTTATTAGATTCATACCATGCCTTTTACTTTTAAACAATCTCATGGCAGATCACAATATGCAATACAAAACTTCATAGTAACTAGTCAGTATCTAACATTTAGATACAGTATATGGCACTCATCCAAGGGTTCCTGGATGAAACAGGTTATCTAGATTCATGTCAGTCTGCTTTCAGAAATGGTTATGGGACAGAAACGGCTTTGGAACCCTTGGTGGATGACTTATGCTGAGAACTGGACATGGGAAATGTGTCCCTGTTGGTTTTTCTGGTCTTCTCAGCAGCTTTTAACACCATCAACCATGGTATCCTTTAGAGTTGCCACTCTGGGGTTTGTTCTACAGTGGCTCCATTCTTCTTGGAGGAGCACTCTCGGAGGGTGGTGCTGGGGGATTCTTTGACTCCTTAGCCATTAGCCTGTAGTTCAGTGTTGTCCCCTATGCTATTTAATATCTACATGAAACTGCTGGGATACGTTGTGCAGAGTCTTGGAGTAAGGTGACACCAGTATGCTGATGATACCCAGCTGTATCACTGCTTTCCACCTAATACCAAGGAAATTATTCTTGTGCTAAACCAGTTCCTATCAGCTGTGGTGTCACTAGGTTGACCATTACGCAAGTGCTGCGTGGCACCATGTGGATGCTGTGCGGCGCTTGCGTAACAATGGTGGTGCCCATGTGTACAGGGCACCGCCATTTTGATGCTCTCATCATGTGCTAGCGTTGAGGGGCATCTAGAAGCACTATCCTGAGGCAACCTTAGCACATGGTGAGACCGTGCTTCAGGGCCCATATGTACTGGGCCTTTGTATCTCCATCCACTCAAGCTCATTTGGTGAGAATCAGGGAACTCCCTATCCAGAGAAGTCATATCCCTGATATGCTTTTGGCAGGAAAAACATTCTTGTGCTGTCAGACTTTTTCTAAATGATGAAGGTTGGTCTTTTAAATGTAGTGTAGTTTATATTTTAAGGTTTGTATAGAGTTTTTAATACATTTTAATTTTTAATAATCTTTTAAACTTGTAAACATGGTTTAATTACTTTTTATATGTCGTATCTACATTTTAATGCTTTGGTATTGTTTTTAACTAGTACCATTTTAAATTTGTTGTCAGCTGCCTTGAGTCCCTATAGTGGGAGAAGGGTGGAGTATAGATCTGACTGCTTATTCAAAGTCTATAAGAAACTATTGTTTTCATCTGGCACTGAAAAACTAGGGGCATGGGTGCCAGTGCAACTTTCAAAGCTGGAGTATTGCCAGACAAAAACTAGAACCTCTTATGATTTCTGAAAGTCAAATACTTTGTTAGATGATGGTATAATCACCCTGCATCTCAACCCACAGCTGGGATATATGAGCTTGTTAAATAAGCCTAGCTAGAATCCTCTAGTTTGAACCATGCTGTTCCACTTAATCCAGAACATTACTTTAAAACTAACACCAGGAATATAAAGTTTAATTTAAGGGTAAAACAAAACAGCACAAAAAACCTGCGGCTCCAAATAACACTGTCTTACATAGTGCCATCTGAATGAAGAATGTCTTAGCAGATTTTGTATTATTTATTTAGCAGCCCTATTCTTAATATATTTCTCATATATAACTAAAAATCCCTCTAAAACTATATTCATGAGATGGTATCAGGAATAAAAACAGAATCTCAAGAAAAAACTTGGAATGCTGGCAAAGTCCACTTATTTAGTTTATGTTTTTCTACATGCAATAAGATATAATGGGGCTGCCTTACCATGGTATAGTTGTGAGCCACTTCCATAAGCTCTGTGCATCCTTGGGCATCTGCAAATGCCCGGATTCCCAGACAGTTAGATGGATGTAAAAGCTTCATGAGGAAATGGCAACAGACTTCAACTACTTGAGGGAGCTGGAGAAGGCATGCAGCTGCGAGGAGGTTTTCTATGGTATCTTCCTTTAGTTCCAGGCAACCTGTATATACAGAAGATTAAGATACAGATGAAAATTTTGCCAGTTCAGAACAAATTGAGGCAGCTGTGAGTTTAACAAAGATGCAAGAATGAAAGATTTTCTTATCATTATTATGATAGATGAAAAATAAACTGTACAGAAGTTAGGAAAGTTTTAGAAGATGTAACACCATCAGCTATTCCTCCCAATTTTCCATTTATAAAGGTCCTTCCTGGGCACCAGGTCACTCCATGGATATGAGGTAGGAAACCAAGTCTATTGGACAAAACAGACTGCCCCTTTCTGCCACCGTCTGGGTGGCTTCAAAGCACAGCGTTTTGATGACACATGATCTGAATCCACCCAGGAACCGACTTCATGCCACCCAGCTGCTTACACGTGGGCTAGCTTCCAGCTGCTCCAGTGGTGCAGCATTTACATGCTACATGCTGCCAGAGTACCTGAAAGCCAGATTCCATCCACAGGGGGAGCATAAAAGCTGGCTTTTTGCCAGTGCAAAAAGGAATGGCTATTTACTGCTTTTTTTTTGGGGGGGGGGGCAGCAAAAAGGCAGGTTGAGGCTGCAGTGTGTGGTTGCAGTGGCCCCAATCTGGCCTTCTTAGGGGCAGCTTTAAGCCACCCCTTTGAGGCAGTCTGTTTCACCCCTATGAAAGCTTATGCCACAATGTCTTTGCTCAGTCTCAAAGGTGCTACAAGAACCATTTATATACTGATATTCCAATCTAACATAGTTATGTTTCTGAATGTATTTCCAGTTAAGTTTAGTTCTACTAGACACTAGTCTTCCAAGAGAATAGTATTTCACTGGGGGTCCAATGCAGCACAGAATATGGTATACAATATTACCCAAAGGTATTTTGCATTGTAATGTGAAACAAATGAAATAAAAAAGTTTGGAGAGATCAATTACTCTGAGATTTCTACTCTCATTTTTCTTTCACTGATGAGAAAACTGGGGGAAGACTGAAACTCATAATGTCTTTGCTTTAATATTCAGATGTATAAATTAGGAACCAAATAGTACCAGAGCAGGTAGTTGCTAAATTATAACCTTTCATTTTCAACTTCAATGTTTTCAGCCATGTAGTCTTGCTGAAACAAGATTCTAAAACATCGGATAAACTTGTTCTATGATACCAAATGCCATTTTCTCCATTAATTTCACTCTGTAATGCTGATTCACAAATCCCAAGTTGGTTAAGAGAACTAATAATAATAAATGGGATTGTGTGATTCTGCCACAGCACTAGGAAAGAACCTAGACACACAAAACGTGGCATGTACACCAAGGGAATGCTGGGGCCTGTGTCTCTGAGCTATTTGGTTTTTAAAAACAGGCTGATTTTAGCTAATTAGAATCTCTTTGAAGCCTGCTTTTTCATTGTGAGCCACTAGTTGCTAGCCATTCCCTAGAGACAAAGCTGGAAATTCATTTCTTAACAAGAGCCTCAAGGTAGTTTCCCATAGTGTTTTCCAATGCAGCTGAACTATCTCTTCCAGCGGCCTTTCCCACTAGAGCTGACTTGAGTCACATGCTCATCTTTTTCTCTACTCCCAACTGTGTAAAGGGATGAATCTGAATCCTAACTCTGGTTCAGCAAGTATATTGTTTTAAATTGTACTGCACTACATTGTATTATTATGTTATAGGAGGTTTATTTTAAGATAATTTTAATGTTTGATACTTGTATGATTGTACGTGATTTTGTTGTGATCCCGCCTCTATCCGTAGAGAGAAGTGGGAAATAGAAATAATAAATTATTATAAAATTATTATTATTATCAACCATTTCAAGGAAGGGGAGGGGAGCACTAGCAGCCAGTTGGTGGATGATAGGGAGTGAGTTGGGGAAAGACTGAGCACATATACAAAGAGGTGAGAGAAAAATATCACACAGAAAAGAACATGAGCAGGGGTGGGGAAAATAGAAGAAATAGTGGAGGAATAGATACAGAAAACTAGGATAGGGTGAGAACTAAAAGGTTTCTAAACTTTGTGAATCTGGTATTTCTGCTAGTAACATTAATAAATTAGGTACATCAGTGGTACTCACCAATTGGAACTAATTGTAATTGGGTGTCCACTGGACGCCCAATTGTCAACTTCCACTACAATGATGGCATCTAAGCCAGCTCTCATCCAAGAAATTCTATCTGTGAAGTGATCATTAAAAGCAACACAATGAGCTACTGAAGGATCTAGAATTGGATTCAGGAGGGAAGGTGCCTGAGTTTCTCGCTGCATGTATTGCCACCTTATAGTATGTCTTGTCTAATAGAAGTCTAGTCCACTCTTCAGTCATACTCCTTCTCATTTCAGCTTCCTGAAGTCCCCTGTATACCATGGGGCCCAATTAGTAAAAGGTCTGAAGATGTCAGCATTAGGATTAAACTCTTCCAGAACATGGCCCCATAGACCCCCCCCCCAAAAAAAAACCCAAAACAGGAAAGCCTTTGACTTCACACCAGAGAGGACGTTTGGGAACAATCATGTCATGGAACTGATTCCATCTGTTGACCAGAAGTTCTGTGGGGTTTTTTTTTGGGGGGGGGGGCATGTGGCCATGTTCTGGAAGAATTTATTCCTGCCATTTTGCCTGAATCTGTGATTGGCATCTTCAGGCTGGCATTTGTGGCTGACATCTTTTCTTCTTGATGACCAGAAATTTAATAGGATCATTACTGGCACCAGCCATATGGCCCTCTAAGGCTTCCTGGAATCCTAAAGGTTCCATTAGCCTTTAGGGTAGACCATCTTAATAGATCCACCACTCCTGCAGGAAAGGTAGTAGCCATGATAGTAACTCTGACCAGAAAATTATCTCTCCATGACAACTTAGATCACCTCCCCCCCCCACAAGCTGAAGACAGCATCAAAGATGTGACCTGTGGGCTCTGAAACCAGTCTGGATAGACCCATGTTTTTCATGGGTGCCATGGATGCTGGATCTGCTCCTGACAGACTAGTCTCAAATGGGATGTTGAAATTGCCCAAGATCAAAAGTTTGGGTGACTCCAATACCAAGTCTGACATCAGTTTCATGAGCTCAGCCAGGGAGTCTGCTAGGCAGCAGAGTTGATGGTGCACTAACAGAATCCCCAGTTTACTCCTGCTGTCCAGGCCCAGGTACACACAATCAATGTGATATAGCTCCCTAATAGCTAATCTGGTCACATTAAGATATTATTTGTAGACTACAGTTACTCTGACCGCCAGCTCACTGGACTTGAACAACTTCAACATCAGCTTCAGCAGATACACCAGATGTGCTCCTTCCTAATGCTGGAGGACCTAAAATTACCTTCTTTAAGTCCTCCAGCTCTAGGAAGGGCCACAACTGGCATTTCAGCTGAAGGTGATAGTTAGCATTCCTGGCCATTGCATCTATCTGAGCTGTCATTTGAACTGACAGATCCAGAAGCACCCCCATGCTGTGGTAATGGTAAAAGCAAGGTAAAAGCCAGGTAAAAACAGTATTTAAAATATCTTTATAAAATCCAGTGTGGCAAGGCAAGATTTATACTAGCCTACAACAGAGGTCATTGCTGATATTAACCATAGCTGCAGAGAATCTGGCAACATTATATGCTATATCCGGATTGGTGTCCGAAAGCAGCAAAGAAGTGTAGTATTGACTGGTGTGCCCTTGATGTTTATACAGTAGAGGATAAGGCTCAGGCAGATGTCCCTTTAGTATGAGCACTGAAGTAATATGTGCTCTGTTGTCTCTATTTGGCCAGAGTCGCATGGACACTGTTTGAAAGGAGGATCTTTTTATATCTGCCTTCAAGAACAGCTGAGGGAAGGGCATGGCATCATGCCAATGTGAAACTTCTCCCGTGGTTAGGTACTTTGAGTTTTTCTAAATATGCCATAGGTGATGTTAAATATCTGTTGGAGTCACTAACAATAAAAGTTAGGGTGCCACCTAGGTCTAACTGTCACTCCATATCCACCTCCCATTGTTTGATGGTTGCTTTAGCCTTTTCATATCCCATGTTGAGCATAAGATCCGTAGAGAAACCCAGTGAAGAAATTTTAATCATCGCAGTCTGTTTCCACGTATACTGGAATTCATCAGTCAGGGTAAGTGGAGCAAGGCCAGTGGGAAAGAAGGTTAGTCTGAGGCAGTAGCTGAATATAGTCACTCACATTCTGGCCTCCATTTTCATAAAGCCTGACTCCAGTCTCAGGATTGCATTAGAGACCCACTTTGCATCTTGCAATGCTCATCTTAGAAATTTGGATTGCACAAGTTCTAATGGTGCAGAATTGGGGAGGGGACCCATAAAGCAGTTGTGCAACCAATTTGGCTTCAAAGAGTTTGTGTCCTGCCGGGATATAATGGCCTCCTCTTGTCATAAGAAATTTGAGGACGGCTGTTGAACTCCTTTGCATGTTACCAGCAGCATAGTCCCCAATGAATAATAAAAGCACTCATCCTGTGAGGTGACCATTGCTTTCAACAAGAAGGCCCACCTGCTCTTCTAATCATTGATGATGTGAATGAGATTTGTTCATTTTCAATTCATTTCTAAAACAAACACAGTTCTGTAATGCAGCCAATGGAAGCAATGGAACCAGGTAGTAATTTTTCCACTGATTTAAATGGAATTTACTACACTACATTTCGGTCAATAATTTAGTCATAAGTATAGCTCATCCACTTAAAAATGAGATTTTTGTTAGTTATAACTAAAGTAAGTTATAACTTAAGTCATGGGTATTTCATTTGGTCTATTCTTGGTATAGATCAAATACAGTATATTTTATTTCAGCATTTCCATATATTTGTATATGCTTGTATGAATGTAGCTTTAAAGGTGGATTTATTACAGTATAATGAAGGATTGGCTTGAAGAAAGAATGAGACATGTGCTCTAAGTATGATAAGACTTATTGGGCATGATAAGCAAATATATGCTATTCAGCATTCACATATGTTGATAAATTTGTCTCCACTTTGGCAGTAACCGAGCAATCACTTAATTTTTATCTGGTCACCAAAGCATAATTTAGGTTAATCAGAAGAATAATAAATATTTCAGCTGCTTGCCTATCTGCTTAAAAGCAATCCAACATAATAAGTTTGAAATGAATTTAGCTAATCACCACTTCTAGACCATTCTACTTTGCCCTGCAACAAAATCTCTTATTTTGTGTGGGCCTCAAGATGTTGTTGACTCTCCCTCAAACAGATGGTAAAGTAGCTTCTCTTCTGTCCCCAGCATTCAAATATATGCATATTTATTTTGTAACTTATCTACACACGCACACACCTGTATACCAATAAATATACAAAGCATGGATCGATGGTAACAGATAAACAGGCAGGAAGAACTGTGTCAGTAACATCTATCACCTTACATTCCAACATTTTCTTATCATTAAAAACACTTACTATGCTAAGAAGGCATATGAAATCACTTAATGCAGTAACAAATGTTCCATACGTGAAGCCAAGACATGAGTTTAAGTTACTCTAGTGGCACTAAAATTGTGTGAGGTTTTTTTTGGGGGGGGGGGGTTTGGGGTGGATGAAGGTGCAAAAAGGCCCAAATGTGCAAATTGTATGTGGTTGGATCACATTCTATTCACATAGCATGGGAATACATTAACATGTAGACAATCCTTAAGTGTGAATGATGTGTATAGCCTGGTGGGTGGGATTCTGGAATGGAAGCATTTAGGAGTTTGTTTTAAATTGACAAAAGCTGCAGACAACCCTCTTCTAGCTGTGAATATTTTTCCATGAGAGAAGTACTCTTCTGCCTATTTTCTCAAAATACTCTGTTCTTCCACATCTATATTATCTCAGGAGAAATGTAATGGTGATCTTGTGTTTCTTAAGGTAATCAATATCTGTTAATATGTACTCTCTGCCTTATATTATTATTACTTCACTCACTGTCTAGCTAGACTTTATAATTTCTTTTAGCTGTTCAGTTGCTTAGGAGCTTTACAAGATTCACAGAAGCAGGTGCCAGCACTGGCATTACTGCAGCCCACATACCTGCACACAACTTACTTCACAAATAACTGCTCACTCAAGTGAGTCCACTGGGTTGAACAGTAAATAACAATGACTGACGCATGAGAAAGAGTGAATTGTCTATAGAAATGCACTTCTTTTACAGCACCTGCAGATACAAAGAGAGAGCGAACAAATGGATGGATAAACTGATGAATGCACAGAAAGTGAAATGAATACTAAGACATTATTAAAAAGTAACTAAAATAATGCTTATAATTCAAAAAGCATGAGATAAGTATGAAATGAAAATACCTGACCCCTGTGCTATTACTCAGTATCTCACTAAAACCTCTTGTCAGCAGCTGGTTCCACTCAGACAAAATCTTGAAAAGGTTGCTTGCAAGTATCCTTGAGTTGTAATTGGTAATATTGCCTCAGATTGGGCAGATTATGGTATGTGTTTACTGAAGAAATCAAAAACTTTATAGAAAATTATAAATATTATTTCACTGAAAATAGGAAAGAGCTATACCTCCTCCACCACCAAATTATGTGAATAACCTCATTCTATTTAGATTATTCACATTCCCCTCCCTATTTACTCTTGTGTGACATATTTTGTCATATCTATGCATGAATACAGAAGAAAGGGACTATGCTATGCATTGTACATTGTTTGAATACATAAACTGTACACAGTTAGATTCTGTATCTGTACAGTGTTTCCTGTAAAAATGAAATGCCTGTGTGCCAGACTTCTTCCCCAGATTTGGAATAGTGATAATAAGAGGCCAGCTCAGTAGACACAATTCTGCTCTCCTCTCAATACCTCGGTATACCTATGCATGTCGAACAAATTAAATAGCAAATATGTTGCTGTTGTTGCATGCATTCAAGTCATTTCCAACCTATGGCAACCCGATGAATCTATCAAAGGGTTTTCTTGGCAAGATTTGTTCAGATGGTTTTTTTTCCCTGAGAGTATGTGGCTTGCTGAGAGTATGAGGATTTGTGGCTTGCCCAAGATCATGCAAGGGGTTAGCAGGGATTCCAACCCTGGTCTCCAGAGTCTTAGTTTTCAGGATGGAGCAGGGATCTGAACCCTGGTTTCTAGAGTCTTAGTGCAATGCTCAAACAACTACAACATGTTGACTCTCGTATTTAGCTAGCAACATTAGGAAAAAGTCCAATAATATAAATAATGAACACTTGAGAAAATGTACACTTGAGCAAACTCCCCCCCCCCACCTTGACATTAGTTATAGAAATAATAGCCTTCAGGTATTGAACTGGCCCTAAAAAAACTATTGGGGTATTGTTGCTTTCTTTGTTTTTTGAGGGAACAAATGCAAATCCATATAATCCAGAAATATAATCTCATCTATTTCCCATTCTCATTTGTTTGTTTGCTTGCTTGTTTTGTTTGCCATTTCTGAAAGTCTGTGTAGACCTTAAAGGCTTCCAAGGGTGGAAAACTGGTGTGTGGACCTATTGAAGTTGTCCAGCTCCCATTTTATGGTGTCTTATAATATTCTGTAGCATTTTATAATTGTGGAAGTTTTATAATATGCACCATGCTATGTTAATTTTGTGTTGTGATTTTTTAAAATAAAAAAGCATTGACTTGTATGTCTGATGTCAGACAGGTGATCTATGAATGGGGTAAATGAAGGGCTATGTGTGTGAGAATGGGCAGAAAATAAACACATTTTAGAAACCGATATGATTATGAAATGGAAGCAGTACTATCTAGCAGGAATATACATTAAATGTAAAGGCTATAAAAAGTGCCACCCCATATACTGATACGACTTCTGACAATCTGGTCCAGATCATGACATTTTTCACAGTGATTTCACATCAACACAGTCAGCTTGCTTTGTATATACTTTCTTTGTTGGTGTCACTTCAAATACCTAAGCTACTCAACATATGTCATGAGCAGACCATTGCAAGGAAGGGATGCCAGATACCTGAAAATTATGTTTGAATTTTAAAATGAAGTTCATTGATTTTGATAACCTTGTGACAGAATAGTGAACTAAGTAGGATTGAGTGATATTTTGGGGAGCTTCTGAATGATTCTTGTGATGTCACTAGGGTTTTTGCCTTTACTTCACTTAAATGCAATTTTTGCCAGGGATTTAGAATCCAGAATGAAAGCAAGTTATCTAAAAGACCTCTTCTTTTATAGACCTTTACCAACACTGGGGTAGCTAGATGAATACTTGTCAAGAGCATACATTCCTGTCATTGTCTTAGCCTAAAGGTGTTTTAGCTACATATTTGTGGTATTATTATGGAGCAGGAAAATAAAGACTGCATTCATTTTTCGATTCCTTTGCAAGAAAGGGTACCTCAACACATTGAGACCCCTTTAAAGAATAAATAAAGGTCAAACACCATGACTTTTTATTGGTTTGTTGGTGTTGTTGTTTTGCATTTCAAGATTTTTTTAAACAAAAAAATTGTTTGCACAAAAATAATGCCAATTTACACAAAGACTCTCATAATCTTGCCCAGTGGGTGAAGAAAACATTTTGGTTTTGGTTGTAAAAATAAACTAATGAGGTTTTTCATTTATTTTATTTAAATGATTTATATCCCTTTCTTCTTGTAGAAACTCCAAGTTTTAAATCCCCAGAATGAAGATATATTTTTCTCCTTTTCCAAAAGTTTCTCATAACCATAAGCAGAACACTGACTTAGCCTATCCCTTTATGTGAAAGTGTGTAATTTTTTCCCATGTGCTGTGTCACCACTTCTAAAAAAAGGGAAAACATTTGTGAATATTCTTTACATCTGTAATCTTAGCCAGTTATTCCCACAAATTTAATGCCCATCCATCCCCCCAAAAATCATCAAAGTATAAAAATTGGCAGGAGACAAACAAACTTGCCTCCTTTGTGTACCTTTTTGTTGCCAAATGTATTTTCATACCAGATGTTTTACACTTGCTATTCCATCCTTTCGCTTTTTCAGAGCAAGAAAAGTACATGATGACAGCTGTTATTAGGCAATTCTTGCTTTAACTCTGCCTAGCACCATATTTGATCCACTATGTCAAATACCCCAGCAACCAATTTTTATGACCTGTCAAGTATTTGAACCCCCTCCTCCCCACTCCATGGTCTCAAGCAAACAACAAAATGAGTGCCTGCAAAATCTACCTGATGTGGCAGTCTTATTCATCTTGATAGGTAACAAGCTGTGAAAATCTGTTTTAACTCAGTGCCCTATTGATTGGTGTGCAGCCAATGAAACTTTGTCTGTCAGGACAAAAAATGAAACCTAAAAATTTCACAGAACATAGGCATCACATGTTTACAACTAGTACATGTAAAATAAAAATTAAAAATTAAAATTAAAAATTAAAATTAAAATTAAAATTAAAAATTAAAATGTTTCAGACAGTATGACAAGCCAGACTTGACCAAAAGTAAAAGCTTTGACCAGTGGTGTCACTAGGTTTGGTGTCGCCCAGTGCAGCTACTCATGGTAACTCACGCTGTCACTCCCATGGACCTTACTCCTCCCTACCCACCTGTTCCCCAATACAGGGGATCAGCTGACTGTTATAGTTACATCATAATATTTTATTTCAATTGTGTTACTGCACTGGCAGACAAGGCACTGGGTAGGAACAGCATCACACTGGTGGTATTATTATTATTATTATTATTATTATTATTATTATTATTATTATTATTATTATTATTATTATTATTATGTCCACAAAAGGGGAAGGATCTTGATGGCAGCTGAATGGGAGGGAGATGGTCTCTGGGCACATGATCTGCCATCCATCACAGTTCAGGTCAGTTGTTCAGGGATGTTTTTATCCTAGTTCAATATTGGTTGCAAATGCAGGGAGTCCACAAACCCTGCAAATTTTATGTCTATAGACAGTAATTTCAGTGTCAAGCTCCTGTAATGGTGTCAACTGGTACGGTTGACCCCCTAACACCCATCTAGTGGTGCTACTGACCATGTGGAAAGAGTAGAAGGGATGGTGAATGTGCAAGCCAAAGGTTCACTGATTTTTATTTCTTCATGTGCATGTCAGAATAAAGTGTTGTTTTGCATTATGGCATAAGTTTTCATGGATTCTGTCCAAAACATTAGATGGAAAAAACATGTTGGTAGATCTATATAAACATACTTGACTCATGGGGATTTTAAAGAATGAGACCAAAAGGAACTGAAATGCAGGTAAGTACAGACAGTAATAATTACTTTAACAATATTGATTCTCAAAATGTTGGACAACACAAAACATTGCTCTAAACATTATCATGGTTCAGACCAGAAGATACAGAGTTGAGTCTTGATTAATTCCCTCTGACTGTACTGTTTGTAATCCCCATCCTATACTGAGAATCTACCCACTTGAAAGCAGCACTTCATGTATCTGATTAAGTGGCCAGCATTCACAAAAGTTTTGTTGTCCTTATTTGCCTTCAATTCAGCTTCAACTTAGAGCAACTCGATGACAGCCTAGAGCCCTGGTTATCAACATCATTGCTCAGAGGTGGGCTGTGATTTCTTTGACTGGATATATCCATTTGTACTGTAGTCTTTCTCTTTTCCTATTGTTTTCCATTTTACCAAACATTACCATATTTTCCAATGAAGCATGGCACGTCATGATGTGCCCAAAGTATGGTAGCCTCAATTTAGTCATTTTTAGGCTTTCAGACTTGATTTGCTCTCCAAGCATGTATCTGTGGTTTTGGCAGTTCAAAGCTTATACTTGAATAAATTTCATGGTCTTCAAAGTAGTGCAGGGTTCCTTATTATTTACTGTAACATGATACTAGATACCTCTCCAAAAACTGTTTATAAGCAATGCCAGTTGAGACAGCACTGATTAAAATATTTGGTACTAAGATTCAGAGAAGTTATCATTGGGCATGCACCCCCATGAGGAAATGTCTATGGATCTGTCAAGATAAGGTATAAGAGGGAATAGGAATAAAATGATATGGTAAAATAATTCTAGAGCTAACTAAAGGAAGGAGGAAGCAATCGGGGGACAATTGTGAAGCAAATGGAATGTGGTGCACCACAGTTTATGACCTTGTTTATTTCCTGAGGTAGAACACTAATGATAAACAGAGGACACCTTCGTTCCTGAGACCCTTTGAGGAAAGAAGGAATGTTCAAAGGACCCTTTGATATGGGACAAAGGCAGGGGCTGCAGACTGGGAACAAGGGGTTGGAAAGGTGGAATTCTTAAAGGATAGTCCATTTGGGGAAAACACAGATTTGACACAGCCAAGCCTGTGGTTAATCCAAAATAAAGTTCTAGTTTACCATGCTGTCTTGGTTTCTGAGGTCTGAGTCCACTAAACATGACAAATCCAAATAACTGATCTACAAATGGACAACTTTGCACGTGAATAGATTTTGCTATCTCTTCAGTACTGGATGCAAACTGCTTAGTTTTTAAACTAGCCAGTCTTGGTCTGCCTGAATCAAGAATAGGTAATTGGTATTCAAGGGAAAGCAAAAATACATTGCTGCAATGTTACTTACATATTAGCATAATACATAACATTTGAATTAAACTGGCAGTCCTAGTGAAACAGTAATTTCATTTATGCCCTAATAAAAATTCTGAATTGATATTATATAATAAAATTATATATAGTAATCCTATTGTAACAAAGGAAGGTTTCAACAAATATCTTAATACTAATTTAAAACACTTAATGGAGGAGAAAAATTAGTTAAAATAAAAAGTGCAACATACATAAATATGTCTTTGCAATACTGCAATATCTTTGTTAAAGCTCTACAGTACAGTCTATGTGGTCATAAATAGTTCAATGGATTTTACTCCCAGATAACCATAAACAGGATTACAGTCTTGCACTATAAACACTATTGTGAAATTTTATTAGTGGTTTATTTTGAATGTTTGTGCTGTGCGATGAAGTGTTTTAAACCAGAGTTCTCTTTTAGGTAAAAATTACAGAAAAGCAAGATATATTTGAGGGAATGAAGCCTCCCACCTTTTCTCAATTCTTAGAGAAACAAAACAGGTACAAACACACACACACACACACACAGCTGACTTTATACACCTCTGCCTATATACACTTATACACACACAAACTCACTGCTACCTTTATATACCTTCACTGAGAGAGATCAGTGCGTGGCTGTTCTCGAGAGGGCCTTCTTATCTTGGTGTCCTAAAAGTATTACTGTGTCATGCAGATTTGATGGCAATAAATAAATAAATAATGCCATGCAAGCACACATAAATTACCATCTGTCATCTCCACTGGCCTCATTTTGGTACCAGGTTAAATTTTGGCTGCTCACATATGTCATAACAGGATGGTTTGATTTTCAGTCTACTAGATTGTGGGTTTTGTTTTCACTTTTTAGTTCCTTTTTTTGTTTGGTTGAACTGCATTTTTATTGTGTTATGACCTGAGATATTCAGATGAAAGATAATTGTAGGTGTATGACTCCTGATTCCTTTTGCATCACAGCAAAGACACTGTTATTCTGTGTTTTTTTATATAGATATTAATCTGCAGTGTAAAACAGACTTTTATAGAAATATATATGGGGATTTTGCACAAAATTTGTGGGTAAAAATCTATTGTTTCCAGATAGCCACATTTTGGTATGCAAACTTCCTGTTTGGGGTACAATCCACCCTCCCCAAAGATGCCAATGTGAGATTTTGAGAACTGTGCTCTTTTGAATTAAATATATGTTTTTCGCACAATGGAGAATCCATTTATTTTTAGTGAGAGTTCTGTGCAAAATTTCTGGATTTTGTTGTGCCAAAAGCCCCACAATGTCACAAATTACTATGCTGAGTGACAAGCCACAGAGTGCATTGGTTACAGTCCAAGATCAAGAAGCCAAGCAAGTCAGACAGAACCCAGGGAAACAAGCCAGATAGAGGGATGTGCTGATCAACAGTTGGGCTCCTCCTGATGTTGTCACAGGAATCTTTCACATGGAGCACCGCAAGTTGTTTCCTGCACCAGAACTGTGCTACTCTGACTCCTTTTCTGCACAGGCTGATCACTGAACAAGGCTATCTGGGGCTGCTGTGACTGAGCTGGATATTCCTTCAGCTTGCCCATGTCCTGAGTCACTCCCAAAACACTCACATACATTGTTCACAAAGAAATCACATAGGGATCTGGAAATGTGTGTGTATGTCTACATGGAAACAATTTCCAAAATGATTTGTGATATACAGATATCAAGCAAAAACTGTACAGAATCCTCACTTCTGTGTTATTTTTCCCAACTGGGTTTCCTAAACGTCAGAAATTTCTTCCCCCCCACTCTTTTCTTCTTTCTTTTCTTTTCTGGCCAGGAAATAATAATAATAATAATAATAATAATAATAACAACAACAACAACAACAACAACAACAACAACTTTATTACGGCCATTTGGACAGCACAGCCAGGAAGTAAACATTCTTTCCAGCCCTAACCTGGTGCACTTTATAACTCTAGTATTGAGAAAGAGAAGCACTCCTTTGGCTGCAAGACCATGATAGAAACGAGAACTGGAAACAAGCAGAATTCACTTCTGTGTTATTTCAGAAAACATGGAAGGTAAGCAGACCTCTTTCTAGCATGATTACATAATAAACTCACATTTGTAATCTGTCCCTTAACCACCAAGCTGTATTTGTTACAACTTGACTCTTTTTGATCAACTTTGACTTAGGTCACCTTGTAGTTTATGTTTAATTTGTGGGACAATGTTGAAAACATAAAAAAACGAAGATCCAAACTGTAGACTTAATTATCTAAGCACATATTTTACATTAATGGAAACCAGTTTCACTACTCTTTTATCCCCAGCAGCAATGCAAATTTGTCTCCATAGACCATAATGATACAAAATTCTCCTAACAGTGCAACAACCATTTATAGAAGGAGTGGCTGTATGAGGCCTCCTCAAATCATTTTTGTAGTCTCCAGGGCCCCCTAGGATAAAATAATATTGCTCCAAAATACCACCAAAGCCCTCTACAACATTTCTACCACATCTGGAGCCCACCTTCCCCCTGGCGGTGGTGGAGGGGGTCTAACAGTATTTTTTCAAATTGTTTTGCTTTAAAAAAAACCAACCTTTGCCCTCAGAGGACTGGGGAGGGGCATTTCCATCACAAGAGATTCCTCTTCTGAAACAAAGAAACTCAACAGGATGTGACAAGACATCCTCTCGTTTAAAAAAAAGCCCCCCCCAGCCTCAAAAATATGGTGAAAATGCCCTTTTTGTGCCCATGGGTGCACCAGGAGGCTGTAGTCTTCTAAAGTCTCCTGTGGCAGGAGGGCAGGGGGTCGCTAATGCAGCCCATGTCACAAAGGCACACAACACCATTCCTTACCATGTTCATCATTCCTAACATATATCATTTCTGATTAGACAAATTTGAAATGGTAGAATATGTTCTTGTGGTTAAAAGAGAAATAAACAAAAGTACCAGTCTTCATAACAAAAAATATAATATAATGCACTACAGTACCTGTATATGCAAACTGAACAAGTTCCCAGAGTGCACTTGGATCAATGCCTTCCATTTTGATTTCTTCTTGCTTTGCTTCACAAACATCACTTGTAAACATTGCAGCAAAGTAATCAGAAACGGAACTTAGAACGAGTCTGGGGGGGGAAACCACATATATACATATGCATCTATTAATTTATTATATTTCATGTTAATATTCAGCAGTGTAGTTCTCAGTGTGTTCAAATAGCAGCAAGTTAATATAAATTATTGAAGTTAGGAATGTAAAGGCATTGTCATGAAAATTGAGCAGATATTATTATAAAAACTACTGAAATGAGTCAGATGGCTAACCTACATCTTCTTATCTGAGTATAAACCACACTGAACACATGTATGCATGTTGATGCTTTGGGAAATTTAACTGTATATTGTAATTAATGTAATGTGGTTTTAATTTTATGTTGTTTTAATAATTTTACTATGTACACCGCTTTGATCACTGCGGAAAAGCGGTATAGAAATAAATTTTATTATTATTATTTATTATACTGTTCCAACCACAGTTTGTTCTGGAGATCTCAGAGCACAGCATGTCTTATCTGTATGGAGGCAATCCTTCATATACTCTATCCTTAAACCATTTATGGTTTCATAACATCTCACTATTCATGAAAGATTGTTTCTTTAAAATTCTTGTTCCATATAAAATGTCTTTCTGTAACTTATGGACCCATACAGACAGGCCAAAATAAAGCTGCTTCGGGTCACTTTGAAGGTATGCTGTTTAAATGATGCATGTGTCCTAAGAGGCCAGAAGCCACAACAAAACCACACTCCAGTCCTAAGGACTGGACCACAGCTTTGGCACAGCTTTTGGCCTCTTAGGAAGCATGCATCGTTTAAATAGCATACTTCCAAAGTGACCTGAAGCAGCTTTATTTTGTCCTGTCTGTATGGGCCTTTATATTTCTTTATAAATGTGTGATGAAACTTAAAATGTCTTGTCATCTATGGACTAAATCCAATGGTTAGTTTCAGTTAGAGTAACTTCATTCCATTAAAGAAGGTTCCCTAAGTGTTAGCTTCACAAGTTTTCATTTATTCAATGAGTCTGCCTGAGGCGGCATTATTAATTGGATTTAGGCATCTGTCAACTTTTACCTGGCCATGTGGTATCATTTACTTCTATTTATCCCATGGCCAAGTTTACATTTGGGCTACACTTTTTGTCAGGTTATGATTTATTAAATTGATGTATACTAGGCATATAATAGTTGAACTTTTTTCTTTTTTAAAAAAAGTTTCCTGTATCATAAATTGATGAACTTTTGCTTAAAAACAAATAAAAAGTGTTAATTCCCCAAAGTTTTTTTTTAAAAAGTCACTCCCAAATCAAAAATTTGTATTACAGTATTAGTGCATATGAGGTATATTATGTAGTGCAGTATATACAGTATTGTATAACTGGCTATACAAGTATATATTATACACAATTATATTCAATTATTCATAATTTTACAATTTATACATTTACAGAATTCCTATTTTATTTTATTTTATTAACAGTTTGTTAATGTTTCAGATAAAATCATAGATACATCAGGATGGAGAGACGATATGAAGTTTTTGTTTCATTTAACGTGGGTTTTCTGATTCTACAAAGATAAAGATAATTTTCCTTTGATCAACTTTCACAAAATCCCAAACATCAATAATGCCAAGTGGAATTCAAGAGCAATTCTTGTTATGCTGACATTTATTTTAATACTGTCGACAAGACCTACTTTGCAGAAAGTTTGCAGATTTATTTCGTATGAGTGGGCAGATTACTGGTTCACAGATCAAATATATAATGACAGTAATTTTGAAAACTTGTCTGCAGTACTGACACCTTACAATAAAGCTCTGGAAACATTGACGAATCACTGGAAACAGGAGCCATCAGACATAGAAATACCAAGAAGTAATCAGCGCACAGAAAGAGCTATTAAAGTGATGCAAGAACTGTATGAAGTTTGTAAAGACAAGGATAAACTGCAACTATGGTTCATCTTAAGTAATACAAAATGAAAAAATGTTGGTTTTTGTAAAGGTATAGTGTTTAAATGTTTATGGTAAAACAGTACATGTTTGTCATGTAATAAATAAATAGGCTATTATGTTGTCTTTATGGAAAAAATCGTGAATTCCGTTCTTTTTAATTTGGGGGTGATCTTTTTTTTTAAGACAGGGAAGAATTAATAAATTTTAATTGTTTTTAGACAAAAGTTCATCGAAAAATGATGGCTCCTGTTTCCAGTAGTGAGATCATAAAACTTTCATACCCCTAATGTATACCTTGCCCTTCAGCTCCACCTTCCCGCAATGTGGTCTACATTATAGCATAAAATCACTATAATGTTAGAATGAAATAAAAAAGAACTCAGGTCAAGCAAATCAACATTAAACCACTTCCAAGAGTGGAGTACAAAGTTATAGCCACCAAAAACCTGATCATCCCTCCCTCACAAAACAAACCAAAAACCCCTAGAACAGCACCATAACTAGTTTATCATTTGGTCCTATTTTAACAACCGGCTATTGCCATTTTGAAGGCAAAGGGGCACAGCACAAGGACTATGATGGCAATGTTAAAAGACAGGCAGACTCAGTTCTTTTAATTGTGACCCTATGTTGTCAATTTTACAGTGTTATGGAAAAAAAGACTGTGTGATAATATGTATCAATGAACGGTACAATAACTAAAATTTTATGAATCACATATTTCTATTTAATCTCTTCATGATGATAAATGGGATTTCATCCCATCTACAGTCAGTGTGAAATTGGTTGATCATTGTTGTATGGAGGCAGAAATGTTCAAGAATGCAGCAAATGTCTATATTTTCTTTGCAACTTGTTCATGTCTTTTTCTATGTGCCACTCATACAAGCAAGCAGAGGCTGTGGTATTTCTTGTTTTTGTTTTGTTTTTTAGAAGGATATATTTTATAAATTCATGCATTATACAAATTGAGTTTTTCTTTCTATTTCTTTTTCTTTTTCTTGATATGAGCAGCAACCAGGAAAAAAAGCAATACATATTGAAACATGCATTGCTACTACAGCTATTTTCTTCAGAATCTAACCAGATAAAACAAGTTGAAAATGACTTATAGTTAATCTTAATTTTGAGAGATGACATCATGCTAAATCATCCTATATTCAAAAAGAAAATAAGAATGTCTTGGGAATAACTGAATTAGCAATGAACTTTTTCTTTCTGCACCTCAGAGAGCTGCAGGTGGTAGTAAATCTTGGCTTTGAAGCACACTGACCTATTCAGCAAAAAGGTCATTTGTGTCTTGGATGTCATTTTCTTACTTCCAATTCCTGCAATGCTACTAGAATAACCTAATGAACCATGTTTCCTCCATGAGGTTTTATGTCTTATTGCAAAATAATCCTCTGATGAGAAATTATTTGGATATTAGCACAACAGGTTTAGCTTTTCAGTCAGCATCTAATTAAAGTTTGTGCTTCCATGTGCACTATTTTATTTGTGCCAAAGCTGAACCTAAGGCTTTCGATAACTGGAAAATCACTACAACTTCTTATTAGTCAAGCAGAAGTGAATGTCTCAAAGGACATTGGCCTTGCCAACCAATCCTTTATTTGTGGATTTTATAAGGAAGCATTAGGATTTTAAATCAATGAGTTCTCTTGTAGAATGAGCTGAAATTGAAGCAAGGAAATGCCTGTAATGTATGAATTGATCACCTGTATCAGAATATACAGATCAACTAATATTATACTGTAATATATAGTTATCACAATAATCTATTGGGTATACATTATAATATGGATAGTATAGTCCTCCAAGTTTGTTGTAAAAAATAATTTCATTAGTGGGTGGATGCTTGGTCTTTCCTGCTTCAGTTTAAATAACACAGAAGGCTGAATATACGGTATATTGAATAAAAATCAGTTATGAACAAATCTGGCAGGAAACTGACATACCATGAAAAAGATAGCTAGGCAGCTAGTGGAAGTAAAAAAAATTCCTCCTGAACTTCTGTATCACATCTGAAGAAACCTTTCACCACAGAGGTCAGTTGCACTTCTATAATTAATGAGCCTCTCCCACCTACAATAGCTTTACAACTTGTCACTTTGTGCTTTTGCTAGGACTAGAAAATTTGCAGTGAGCTCAAAAATGATAACTTCTGCTTCAAATAAGTAGCAATGTTGTTTATTTTAGCACATGAAATGCCAACTAGAATTTGCCAGTCATCTTCTACAATGTATACTTATTTGTGCACTGTTTTTCCTAGATTAAAAGGTTATTCAGAAGATTATATTAGAAGAAAATATAAGGTAATAATTGCAAGAATAGAAAAATTTAACTTTGCACTTCTCTATTAGAAATCAATAATTTGTCCCAGTGTGGTAGAGTGGTACAGGAACAATATGCACCCCTGATTTTCTGCCTGACATGAAACTTTTAATGGAACAGAGACTATCTTGGAGTAAGGAAAGTAGTATACAATCATAGTTATTTGTATCATACAATGGTTCTGTAGTCAAGTTGCTATTTATTCCTGTTTTCAGAATGTGGACTCAACCAAGTTGATCTCCAGTTCCATAAAGCATCTTGTAAAAATGCAAGAGAACAATGCCTACTGCCTCCTTTCATCCTTTATAGCAACCACATTTCAGGGGAGGGAGGATATTTGCAATACTGAGTGTGTGGAATATCCTTAAGAGTTATTTACTAAACATTTCAGTTATTCTCAGATGAGAATGACTGAAGACAAGGGACTGTTTCATGAATGTGAGGATGAACTATTTTTATGCATTGTTCTATTTACTTCCTGGCTACTTTGGTTAACAGCAATGGCATCCCTAGGGTTGATGTCACCCAGTGTGGGAATGCATGGTGTCACCACCCCCCCATTGACCCCCTCTCATTTAACATCATACAGAATCCTTAGTAATGCTTTTTTTTCTCTAATGTTACTCATAAATCATAATTCTCATATACCATGAATATAATGCTAATAGTTGTGACATAAACAACTAGCAACATTAAAATTATACCTTCAAATTACAATATCATATGCATAACCTAAATTTATTTACATATACATAGTGAAGATTGGGTTAAAATTTAATGTTTTTAAAGAAAATTTAAAGATAATATATTAAAAAATCAATTTAAAAAAATAATTTTGAAATTTGACATTTTAATTTTAAAAAATTCTGGGGGCCCTCCTTTCTTCTCCCACTGAGCTTGACCTCACTCCCACCATCTCTTAAAGCATTTTAAAGAGATACAGGCAAGTGCCACAATGTTTCTGCCAAAATATAGATGTTTGAGGATCAGTGGTGTGCTGTCTGCACACACACACACACACACACACCCTAGTGATGCCAGTGGTTAACAATAGTTTTAGAAATGTTTTAAAAAACAAAGCACTCAGTGGCCCCATCTCTACTAGATCAGTTGTGGGGAAGCAATGGCGCTAATGAATTTGCTTTTTGTTAAAGGGCCTGATTGGAGTATGAACCAACAGCAAAGTGTTTTAGGCCAATTGGGGTAGGCCCTGAACCCCTTATCAATCACAAGTCATCAATTTTTGAGGAGAAACCAGAAGCTTCCCTATTCGTTTTCATAGACATATTTGTGTAGTATTCCATAGCCTAACAATCTAATTTGAGTGGGAGTTGAGGGTTGGTGTACACTTTGTTTCTTGATGGAATACATCTGAGTGAATGTACAGATAAAATGGAATGTACAAATAATGTATAAGCATGTCTGTATCCTTTAGCAGAAAAAAAAGGAATTCACCTTTTATTTCAACCTTATATTTATTAAGCCATTTTTTCTGGTCTAAAAAGATTTGGCTTCTGTTGAACTGTAATAAGTATAAAAACAAATTCAGCATGGATACATTGGGATGCAAATATTTCCATTAAATTTCTGAGCAAAACTTGTGCTAGAAATTATATCCCCCTATGGAATGTATGAGTCTCCCACCTGAAGAAAAAAAATTGTGTCTTTCCTATCTGTTTGCTAAGCACTTTATCACAGTATCTAAACTTGTCAAATACATATGATGTAGCCACTATGAACTGTCTAAAATAAATCAGAGAGGTAATATGAAAAGAAAGCAACTTTATTTTATGTTCTTGTCTTGTGTTGGTCCAGATGAAAAGAATGACTCCAGGGTCTGACATATTTAATCTAGTCTTTGGAAGTGGTATACTTCCACATGCCAGAGGTCATTTCATGTAAAGCTTACAAGTACAGTAGTTTTGCTCTTTTAAAATACTGCCGCTAGTATATTGTTCTATAGCATACCCAATGTTTGGCTAGGTATTTTTTTTTCTATTTCCTTTCTGTGAAAAAAAAAACTTGGTAAGCATAAATCTACCCCAAACAAAACTTTCATTTTTGTACATATAGGATTAATTTGTAGCCCACAATCATAATCTGAAATAGTGGTACAATACTGGGGAAGAGCGAATTCAAATTCTTCAAACCCTTCAAAGATGTAAAGAGCTTGCCATCTTCATTTTGATAATGTTTACTAACAGAATCCATGGCCCCAACAGATGTAAATTTTGGACATTTATGTTTTCCTCCCATCTCATCATTTTTAAATACTATGTAGGAAGGAACTGGTGAAATCATCTTCCTTGGTTAAGTATCACATGACGAAGGAAGCTCTACGAAATTCATGGGGTCACCATAATTCAAAAGGCAACCTTGAAGTCACATATACATACACAGTATGATTAAGAGTTATGAGAAAGATTTGATTGTATTTTGGTTAGACCAAATAATAACATTGCCCTAAACTGTGGACTTTGTTAAATACCTTTGATGCCTCTCTACAACACATGTTGTAAACTGTAAGCATAAGGGTATCAGCTCTGAGCAGAAGATTTGATTGTGTCATTTTCTTTTTCTCCTTCAGAAAACTAGAAGGAAACTTGGAAACATGTGGTGGGCTTGCCCATACATAAGTAGATTTTGGAAACAAAATCATGAGAATATCTGTAAAATTCCTAATATAAGATTCAAGATGACTCCAGAAATCTACCTGCTAATTATGATCAATTAAATTAAAATACATTACAGAAATACAAGATAGAAATAAATACTGGAAAATAATTTTATACATGGTCTCACTGGCAATAATCCTCACAGTACAAAGATGGAAATCTCCAGTAATTCCAACTATAGAAGAATGGATGATCAAACTGTATGATGCCATTGAAATGGACAAACTAACAAGATCAATAGAAGACATTTATTCAGATGGGAAAGAATTGAAAGTTTTTTTGACTTTTTGTAAAGAAAAATGGAGTTAACAAAGATAACGAAAGACAGGAACATATTAAAAACAAATCAACCTTTCTAGGTAATTATAAACAAAACTACACAATAAAACAGAAAAACAGACATAAAAATAACATAAAAAAGAAGGTGAAGTCAAACAAATTAAGAATAATTTACCTCGACAGATAAAACAAAAGGAAAACAATTAATTATGCTTGAGTTTATATATAACATAAACTAGCTAAATCAAGATATTTAAGGGGGGATGCATATTATACTATTATATATATTATGTTCAAATTAAGCAACATTTCTGTTTTTGTCTATTTGTTTGTTATTTTAAAGGAAGAAATTAATAAAGATTACATAAAAAAAACCTAGAAGGAAACGAGCAAACCATGAGAAGACCATAAGGATCTGTATACAGCCAGATAATTTGTATAACAAATATATCTGAACTGACTTTCATTGGGAGTGCAATATTTCAACCTCCTTTGGAGGAAAAAGCACTGGTATTTTTGTAGTTTCAATTTTACTTGCTTCTGTAGAGAGTAAGTAAAGGAAAGCAAAATTCCTGGTATGGAACAGATCCTGTATCTTTGGCCTGGTAGAAACAGGGGGAAGTGCCATCCTGGCCCTATTTCTAGGGTTTGGGAGCACGCAGCGACCACAAGCTTCCAAATCCTAGTCCATACAAATGCCCCCAGTATCTGTACATCGTGGCGCCAGTCTTGCATCATCGACACACAACAGTGTGTCGATGGCACACTCATTGCGTTGGCCGCGCACACCTAAAAGAACCTGGTTTTTCTGGGTTCTTTTTGGTGCAGAGGGATGCCATACAGTTTGGCTGCTGCTGCAGCCCTAGGGAGAAAAAACGGGCACTTCCAGCCCACCCTTTTGGAGTGGTCTGTCGAGCCTCTTAGCCTCATATCAGGTCTCCAGTAGCAGCCTAAAACTAAAACTTCATGTTACTCTGCTTTCTTCTCTATCTCCAGCTACCTTTCTATGCACTTTCCTAAACTTCTTGCTTCATTCCTTCACTCACAAATGTGAAAACACTTCTTCAGTTTAGCTGATATGTGGAGTGTTTCACCTGCCTCAAACAGAAGTTTTCCCATTTCAACACTCTAGGCAAATACTTTTACCCAGAAACCACCCTCTAAAAAAAGTCACAAAACATGGTTGTACTGGTTCATAAGAGAGAGAGAAAAGATTGTGGCTGTCTGTAGACCAGTGTTTCCCAAACATTGGTCTTCCAGATGTTTTGGACTTCAACTCCCATAATTCCTGATATTTGACTCAAATGGCTAGCCCTTTTGGGAGCTGAAGTTTAAAACACTTTGAGGATCAAAGTTTGGGAAATGCTGCTCTTATTGTCTGACTTTGCTGTTCCTTTCTCTGTCCCCTAATTTTGTAGCACCTAGCTTGATGAAGAATTCTGAAAAAGCTGTGTACCATTTTAGATCATTCTAATAAAAGCATTGTCCAACTGTGCATTTTGTTTTCAGTCTCTAACTATTAGCTCCCACACACTGGTCACTGCCACTGAGAAATGTTAAGACTATTTTGTCAAACAACGGACTCTCATCAGGCATTTTTTTAAAGCAAAACTATAGCGATAAACATATGTACAGTAATTGGACAGCAAAGTGAACAACATATTCGAGTGCAGAGGAGGAGGAAAGAAGTATTTCTTCAAAAATAGGCTGTTAGGTTTTTTAAATAAATAAATAAATGCTTGTTCAAAGGAAATAGGAATCTTGCAAGCCTACACACAATTGAGTAGCATTGTGCCCAGAGCTCTCAATCAAATAAATATGTTTTTATCTGCAAAACCAACAGATCTTAAAAGCTAAGATTTTTTAATGGTATAAGATTGTGTGGATTGGAGTCCACTTCAACAGATGCATGAAGTGACATTAAAGTGAGAGCAGACTGTTGTCAACAAAGCCTTATGCCATTATAAAAACAGCAAAACCCTGTTTTTATAATGTTAGAAGACTCTCTTTTTTTGCTTTTGTTGCAATAGCCTAATAACTCTGAAAGCTATAGAAGCCAAGCAATCAGATACCCATGAATTCAATGCTATTTTATGTTTACCAAATGATTGCACAAAATCTGTGACAAATTTGACTGAGGTCCAAAACACACTGCAGAAATAATCCAGTTTCAGACTGTTTTAACTGCCCTGGCTCAATGCTTGGGAATCCTAGGAACTGTAGTTTTGTGAGTCATTTAGCATTCTCTTGTCAGAGAGCTCTGGTGCCACAACAAACTATAATTCCCAGGATTCCCTAGCACTGAGCCAGGGCAGTTAAAGCAGTCTCACACTGGATTATTTCTGCAATGTATTTCGGACCTCAGATACATTCTCAGATACAACTAGTTTAGCAATCTGGACAATCAACTTATGTGCCTTCAAGTTGTTTCTGACTTAATGTGATCCTATGGTGAACCTATGAACAAGAATTGTTCACAGAGGGGTTGCCATAGTCTTTCTCCAAGGCTGAGAGAGTGTGCTTGCCCAAGACCATCCAGATGGATTTGAACCCTGGACACTAGTCATAGCCCTATGCTCAAACCTCCCCACTACAGTGGCTCTCTAGATGGTCAATACCACACTAAAATTGTTGGAAGCAAAGAGGCATCAACACTTGTATAAAGTGAGTGAGGGAGCAGGGAGTCCAGGTAATGGCTGCCCTTTGTTTCACTCTCTCTGTATCTTTATTTGTTCTAAACACTCAAGTCTTTTGCTTCCCTCTTACCTCCAGACATCACTTGCCCTTGTCTCTTGAGAAGTTAGTCTCTTTGTTGCCTTTGACTGGGAAGGGAGTATCCATGGGCTCCAACTCCAACAATAAATATTGGCTTACACCCACACAAGAGCCAACTTTTAACCAACTTTTACATCTTTTTCCTATTTCATTTCCTATCCTAAAATGGAGTTGCCAATATAAAGTTTTCTCTTTTTTTCCTACCTTGCAAGAGCATCCAGAGAAATTACTTCCATTTCTACAAAGATCTACCAAGATCATATTAAGCTAGCCCTGCTGCCCACTTACCATAGATGTCAAATATTTTTGCAATAATTTCCCCTAAGTTATGTCTTATCACAATTTCAAATATTGTTACAATAATCAGTTTACTTGATATGTAGAGTTATTACTTTCAGTGTAAGAGAAAAATGTCAGGCATTCTTCAAAATACCAGTGTTGACTTGCTTGGTCAGTGATTCTATTTAATGATGATAATGATCAGAGTTTATATTTGCAATGCTTTAAAACATTTCTGTAACTAGGGCCCAGTACATACCACCCCAAAAGGGTGGGCTGGAAGTGGCTGTTTTTTCTCCAGAGCCAAACTGTGCGGTGTCCCTCTGCCCCAAAACGAATCCGGAAAAAAAGTTTTTCTTCAGATGCCACATGGACTTCACAAGTGCGCCATTGGTGCACTTGTGACTTAAGCGATGCACAGTGACACCTATATGCTGCATGTTGCTTATGTCATGATGGTGGCCCTCGTATGGACAGGAGTCTACGTTTACGCTGCAGCCGTGACGTCCTAGGGTTTTGAATCGCCGCCTGGATGCTGCTTCTCGGTGGTATGTACCGGGCCTTATTCTCCTGTTAGTGTTATGGGACTCCATGGTGGAAACTCTTTCAGTGTAAACATTTAATATTTAAAATTCAGGAAAGAGTTCAGTGTTTAATGTTTGTATTCTCTTTGAGTCTCATTTAAAGTTAGTTATTTTTGTTATTTAATTGTTAATTTGATTTAAGTGTACATTAATTACCTTGAAAGAACTCTGTCTTATAAGTGAAAGACTGTTTTTTCCAGTGAAAGCTGCCTGTGCTTTGAGATCTGAGGAGAAAATTCTTCTACTGTTCATGCCACTTTCAGAGGCATGTTTGGTCAGCAAGGATGTAAGTGAGAGGATCTCCTTCACAGAAACAACCAGGCTGAGGAAATCTCTTGCAAGAGAGGCTATGCTGGCTTCTTCCCTGTTATCCTTCCAACCTCCCTACTCAGGCAGGCCTTAAACAATGTCTATTGCTAAAGAAAGTCCTTTTAATAAGTGTTGTTGTTGTTGTTGTTGTTGTTGTTGTTAAGCTTTATTTATAAAGTGCTGTAAATTTACACCGCACGGTACAAACAATCAATTAAAATGGATAAAATAATCCTGCCTATGGCATACATTCTATGAAAATAATTAAACATAGTACATATTAATACATATTAACATTCAAACAATAAAATATAGCTGATGACAAATTAAAATAAAATTGGATAACAATCATGTCATGTCTGGGAATGCTTCCATGAACAGTATTGTCTTTAACTGAGTTTTGAAGCTGATGAATGGTGCTTGTGGGGGAAAGAGGTTCCAGGAGTAAGGGGCAGCAAGTGAAAAGGGACAGATCCAAGATGGAGCAGTAAAAATCCTAGGCTGGGACAGCAGTCTTTGATTACCAGAACAGAGTGCATGAGTAGGAAGGTAAGGAGAAAGAAGCTCTGATAAATAAGGAGGGGCCAGGCCATGCAGGGCTTTAAAAGCTATCAACAGAAGTTTATAATGAATATGGAAAGGGAGGGGGAGCCAATGGAGGAGTGATAATAAAGGAGAAATGTGATCGAAGAAGTGAGCAGACATGAAAATGTATGAAGTTGAATGCTGGACAGAAATTAAAGGTGAGAAAGAGGAAGCCTTGCCAGAAGGAAGTTACAAAAATCCAGTAACAAGACCACAAGAGTATAGACCACAATCTTGGCAGTAGAGGCTGAAAGAAATGGTCAGATTTAGTGATATTATAGATATCTGCATGCCTTGGCTATGGCCTGAATCTTGGGGATACACAATAAGGAAGAATAAAAAATTCATCCATAAAAACAGGAAGAGTTCATCCACAGAGACAGGAGGTAATGCAGAAATTTTTTTAGTCAAAAGTGATTGAAGATTAGTAGAAGGTGAAAAATCAGGAAGAACAATCTCAGAATGAATAGTAGTAATTGTGATGGTGAAATAGGTAGCAAAATCATTAGGAGAAAATAATGAAGAGACAGGACGAAGAGAAAGTTTTAGCAAAGTCTTGAAAGTGGAAAACAAATCCTGCGGGTGCCTCTCATTGGCACAGATCAATCATTTATATTAGTTCTGTTTCACGATAGACAGGGAACATGAAATGGGAGAAAAAATAAATTTATAATGAATAAAATCAGCCCTCTCCTTGGACTTTTTCCACAACAGTTCGGCTACTCAAGAACAAGAACAAGTTGAGAAACCCAACTGTGGGAGCAAGCCAGGGCTGAGGTCTAGTCATGAAGGAAGCTGCACATACAAATAGATTGGCAAAGCTGTTAAGAGCTGAAGAAAGAGTGGAGTTAAATAAAGACATTGAAGAATCAGAAATCCCCAAGATTTAGAGAAGAGAAAGAAGAATCCAAGGTCTGACTGAGATGGTCATGATTAACAGACTGAAGACCACGAAAATATCGTCAAACAATATGACAAGGGGGTGGAATATGAACAAGAGTAAAAGAAATTAAATAATGATCATATAATGGAAAGTGCCATGTTTTTTTAAAAAAACTGTTTAATGCTGTTGTTATTCTAATGTGCCTTCAAGGTGGCCCCAGCTTATGGTGATCCTAGCATATGCTTTTCTTAGCAAGATTTATTCAGAGGAGGTTTGCAACTGCCTTCCTCTTAAGCTGTAAGAGTGTCACCCAGTCACCCAGTGATTTTCTATGGTATATATATAACAACCACATAATGACCACTCCCATACACTAATGACATCTATGCCCACAATTATTTGATTTTATATTTTAATATTTTATGTAATTTTAATGTCAAATTGTTTAATTCTTTTTAAGGGGGTATTGTGTATATTATATTATTGTATGATTTTACATGTTGTTAGCTGCTTTGATAGTTTTTACAAAAAGGGGGATATACATAAAAGTTTTATTATATTATTTATTACAAACATTGATCTCCCAGAGACTTAGGGACTGTAAAGATGGTTCCAAAGGAGCAGCTTGCCGCTGCCCCTTGGCTTGCCTGATTGGGGTGCAGCAACCGCATGCTGCAGCCCTGATCCAGCGTTTTTCTGCCCCCAAAAGAAGCAGCAAAATGTTGCACCTTTGGGGGGAAAAACTGCTTTTGCTGCTGCTGTGGCACTTTTACTGCATTTTTTTTTTTTTTGACACAACATGTCTAAACACTGTGCTGAAGAAATGCTGTGGATCCACCTGCTGTCTGGTCGGCTTGGCAGCTTCCCAGCAGCTTGGGGGTGGAGTTGGGGTGTGAGGTGTGCAGTTGCAACACTCCTACTGTACCCTGATGCCAACCCTTTTGGCTGGTCTGTACAGCCCCTTAGTCCAACCCTCAAACAACTTACACCACATAGGATTCTTTCATTTTTAATTTGCTGTACATTTGACAATTAGCTTCTGGGTGCAGTACAAGGTGTTGGTTATTACCTTTAAAGCCCTATATGGCTCAGGTTCAGGTTCCTTGCGGGAGTGCCTCTCCCTATATAATCCAGTACGCACTTTCAGATCCTCTGGGGAAGACTTTATTGTAGCCACAGAAGACCAGATTGGCTGCACCTTCCTAGAGGACTTTCTTCTCTGCTGCTCCAAAACTGTGGAATGACCTACCAGAAGAGATCCGCCTTATCATCACCTTAAACACCTTTAAAAAGGCTGTCAAGACAGATCTTTTCTGGCAGGCCTTCCCTGACAGACCACTCAAAGAAAAAAATAAAGAAAGATAGCCTCATCCACTTTCAATCTGCCCACTCCATCCTGTTTATTTTAGGCTATATTATTGATGTAATTTTTAACTGTTATTGAATTTTACTATTTGTAATGGTGGGAAGGTTAGGGGTTAATATATGTTTTATTATGTTTTTATGCTTTTTTGTATTTTTATCTCTGTTCTAATCCTGCCTCGATCTGCAGGGAGAGGTGGAAAATATAAACAAATCCTATTATTATTATTATTATTATTATTATTATTATTATTATTATTATTATTATTTTGTACCCATTATAAATCATATTGTGAGTCTAAGTCTGAAGAAATGGCATAAGAAAAATTAATTGATCTTTAAAAAAAAATTGAATAAATAAATATACACAGTCAGCCCTACACATTTATTGGAGTTAGGGGCACAGGACCCACATTAAAATGGGTGCGGGATGCAAATATCTCTAGCTGCCCTTAGAGATTTGATTGAGGATGGGTCAGAGAGTGTAGATGGGGGCTCCAGGACCACTGTGGTCACTGGCGGGCTCACTCCAGCTTTGGATATGGAGTCCTGCACCTGTCTTTCCTGCCTCTCTCTCCTGAGGCAGGGGCACATATGGAGGGGCCAGCTGTAGAGACAAGAAAGAGTCCAGGGCAGCTGGGGATGGCCCACAGAGAGGCCACAAGGGGCACACAGGGAGAAGACTCTCTTCCTTCTCTCCTCTGGCAGGTGCTGCTGCTACCTCTGCCTGCTACCTGGAGAAAGAGATCAGGGTTGGGTGAGCAGGCAGGTGGGTAGAGTGCAGCGCAACTGAGGGTACAATACAGATGGATGGATGCCTGGTGGACTAGTGGGTGAGTGAGACACAGGCTCATTCTGAGGGCCATCATTTGCAGCACCAATGGTAGCAGAGGTGAGAGGGGCAATGGAGAGTCCTCAGGAGTAATGAAGGTTCCTCATGCCATGCATCCAGCTGCCTGCTCATCCATCTACTCACTCTCCATCCTCAGCAAACATGAATATTTAAATCTGAGATAGTTAAACCCACAAGTGTGGAGGGCCAACTGTACCTATAGTGTCAACTAGGTATTATTTGTGAGATAACAAAGCAATTTCTGAAGCAAGACCACATCTGCTAGAATCAAACATAATCACCATCCATTTACATACAGTCCACATGACCAAGGTATTTATTTATTAATATAAACACTGTATCTAATCACCCACCTATGTGCAGGTATTTTACGGCTTCCAGCAATCAGAATAACATCACAGAGTTGCTGTTGCTTCAGGTAGCTTTCCATTTTCCTGAAGGTTTGTTCAGCATGGTGTACAGCCTGATAAAACTCCTCAGAACTATTAGGGTCCATATCATATTGAGATGGCAAAGGTAGGCTACCTGCTGATAACCTGTAACCCCAAATATGGGGAGAAAAACAGGGAGAAAAGAGGTGTTATTATATGTCTCCATGAGAAATGACTTAAGCATGCAATTTTAAATCTGTTTCAGGAAGACTCAACATGCCTTTTCTCATTTTTACAATAGGGAAACCTCTTTGGAGATTATTGCACACATTTAATTCTGCTATTTTCCCAATGGGATAAACGGACATTTAACTTCAAAGTGGGTCTTACTGCATTCTCCCGTCTGCAGCCCATCTGCAAACTGGGCTTATCCTGCAGCTTTTCAAGGATGGGATCATCCTTGAAAAGCCACAGGATAAGCCTGGGTTGCATAAGGAGAACAGGCCTATGTGTAGAAACAGAGACACACTTTCTCTCCCTTTCATTATGACAGATAAGTGAAAGTTAGCTGCAGCATCACTTTAGTTCAAAATCTCATATTGTTCCACAGTGCTACTTCTCCTCATTATCCCTGCTTTTCTTTCCCACTTGTCTTTCTCAGCTCCAGTATTCCTTCCTCCTTTATCATCTTGATCCAGTGGGTTTGCTCTGCTTTGTGCTTTTCCCCCTGCTTTATTTATTTATTTATTTATTTATCAATCAATCATCTTACCTTACAACTTGGTGCTAATAACCCACCCCTCTCCTCACTGTCCCTATCAGGTACAGTGAGCCCTTGGTATCCAAGGGTGAGTCAAAGCAACCATGTGCAAATTTTGCACTGAATAAGTCCCAAATTGCAATTAGGGTTCAATAACTACATGGTGTTCAAAGAGTGTCTTGCAGTGGGGGAAAACTGTTAAAATTGCTCATTGCTTCCTTCAAAAAGTAAAAAAAACTTAGTGAAGAATTACACCCCTACTTTACACGTACACAACAACAACAACAACAACAACAAAACAACTTTGGATTTTCTTAGATTATTTGTACTGAATACAAGAGTACACAGCCTTCAGAACAAGGTGGTTAGTTCATTATTGCTATTTTTTACCTTTCTCCCTCACAGAGCTCTTATGCCTCTAACAGAGGTAACACATGCAGATATTCAGCAAGTATAGCCTTCTCAGGGTTGGGATCTCATAAATTCAATGATATTTATAGAAGTATTCATTCACCATTTAGCAAACAATTCATTTGTTCTATTCAAGTTGGAGCTACCAGTATGATTCAAGTTTTTACCCAAAAAATGGGAGCAAATGGGAAAAGGTTGAGGTTGTTTTAAGGATTACTGAGCAACTCTAGGCAAAATGCTATTTTCAATGGTATTGAATTCTGTTTTGAAAAATGACCCTGTAGACTATGAGCTTTTTCACATTTGTTCCTTTTTCCATGTGAAAATTGGCTTTTCTTTGGTTGGAATCTGTCTGGAAATATGATAGCATTTTTCATACATTTTATTATAATGTGAATAGAACAGCATAGAGTCACACTTTAACCTTCCTGCACAAATGTCCTTTCACTATCCCTCCATCCTGCCATCTCCATATTATTTCCTTTCCCTTTTCCATATTTACATATAGCCTAGGAATTTGGAACATGAACATAAGCCATCGAACCATGCAAGCATTCCAAGTCTTGGGTTGAAGGTGTGTTTCTTTGTTTGTTTGTTTGTTTTATTCCTTCTGCTATTTAAACATTTGGAAACTGAATGGATCAGTTATTCATAAGTACCCATCCCTTTCTCAATGGTATGCTTCTCAAAGATTTTCCAAGATCAGAATCAACCAAAAGTTAATCATACTGGAGGAGTGAGTGTTAGAAAACCTCACTTTCACCCCATAACTGACACTCTTCACTATTCATTTGGATGAAAGGCCCAAGTACAGATTTCAGGTTTTCAATTTGGAACAAGACTGAGACAGGATTATAGCATTAAAGAATAAAAGTTGGGAGAGAATCAAACAAACAAAATCCCACCAGCACTCCCAATTCTTTTCTGTAGGCAAGATAACAAGAAAACTGGTTATGAACCATAATTGAAGGGTTCAAAATCTCTTTGCCTACTCCTTACAGAGCCTCTCTATTAAGATACAACTAAATGTGTATCTTAATAATAATCTCCCTGTTTTGCCTCCCCTCTTTCTTTCTCTCTTGATTTCCTTCAACTTCTTTTGTCCATTCTTCCATTCATTCTCACTTTCTACCAAAGTCTTCCATCTTCACATCACTTCTCAGTTCTTATTCATCTGTTCAATGCCTTGTTCATCAGGTTTCACATATAACATGCATATCTCTTCTCCCTTCTCATATAACTCACCTTCCTCCTGCACCTTCCATGGCCTTTTAGTGGCTGGTTTAGTGTTGGAGAAGCATCTGGATATCTCCCTGTAGTAAAATCAAACTGCAGACTTACCATCCTTTCCCAGAGGATGCCTTTGTTATTCTGACTTGGGTATAGGAAGATAACCAAATGCTTTTCCAATGCCTCCCATATACCATCAGCCACTAAATGGCTATGAAGAGGGGCCCACTGAAAAAAGATGAATTCTCTTAAGGATGTGGTCTTTGTGTGAGTGAGATTACAAAGTCTTCCCTGCAGCAGCAACAAAAGTTCAGTATTCATATTCAAAAGTTTAGTTGTGCATGTGTTTGTCTTAACTGGATGCCCACACATTATTCAAAATAAATCAGTTATTTATTTTACTGTATGTATATATTTTCTGTTTTAGACTGATGTATGTAGACACTGCAGTAGTGAACATTAACATGTGGGAAACAGACTGGTGGTTTTAGAAAAGTATATTTGTTTTCCCTTCAGAACAGCAGCACATATTATACTAAACAAACAAATTTTGTCTTGGAGCTGAATAAACCATATGTTTCAGCTTGCTTGAAAAAGTGAAAGTAACAGGTTTCCCTGACATCTAGATGAAATCTGTTTGGCGAGTTCTTCAAGGAAGATATATTGCATGAAACTGTTTTTTGTCTGTCTGTCATGTTATATGCTTGGAAGTCCATGTGTCAGGACATTTTTTCAGTTTTATAATAAGTTAAAAGGTGAGTGGTCCCACCTTAAAATAATATTAAAGACAATAAGAATCTTCTGAGAGTGGTTCAGCAATGGAACCAATTGCCTAGAGAGGTGTTAGTGTCTCCTGCACTGAGCTGGGGGTTGGACTTAATAGCCATGAGGCCCCATCCAACTCTAGCATACTAGGATTCTAATTCCATGTGGATTTTATCTACAGGGATTCTTTGAGTTTGGGGCCTATATCACATTAGAACAGTTTGATGCACTTCTGTGGATGGTTGAAAAAATGACAAAGAAGTAAGAATAGACCCTTTACTCTCGTCACCTAAAGACATGTATTCATCCTAAACTAAGAAAAGAGCCACCCTGTTTCCAACTTGTACAGATGTAAATGGCCATTATAAGATTTTCATTGCATGTGCATCAGTTCTATTTGCAGTTTCCAATGGATGTGTGGAGTCTGGAACAGCACCAACGGGCAAAATACTATACAGCTCATTTTAACTGATGTGAATATGTGTACAAGATTAATTAATGTCAACCAGTCTATTTATTGTGAGACTTTGAGAAGGAGAAGGGAGGAGGAGGAGGAATTTTTGAGTCTCATCGAGTCAATGAGTCAGAGCTCCTAGAGAAGCAAAGAAATCTGCTTCTCCTGGATTCTTAAGTTTGCACCTTGTTTATAACACCAAGACATCACTGATCGCCCTACACAAATGCTGACAATGAGTGTTGTGAATCAATGAGACAACATTACACTGATACTGAACAAATGGATTTCTCTTAGAAAAAAGTATCCCCATCACCCTACTATCCCATCAATAGCAAAACAATGTCCACAATGGTGTGTATATATCATTTCAGCTGCACAGGCACAAGAGTTTAATTTCATTCTTTTTAAAAATGTGTTTCACTTTTTAGTCAATGCACAGCAGAAAAAAATAGCTACTGAAAGGTGATTAGATAACAACTTTCCCTTCTAACCAAATGGTCTGTCATTGTCAGCTTTTTGTAAAATCAGGTGTTAATATAAGTCTGATATCCACATAAATTCCTTTATTTTTGACAAGACTACACATTATCTAGAACAAATTTATGTTCTGTTTTGACTGTGATATGACCACCCATCTATGTTCTAAAATGATTCCAGTTGCTATGTATGTTTTTTAAGAAGTACATTTTCTTATTGAGGAAACTTATATTGGAAGTGGATACATTTAATGCATTCTATATTCAATGTACAACTCCTTTCTTATCTAATTTGTATTTCTCAACGAGTTGATAATATGGAAACCAGGCAATTTCATGACCTTCATTGTGCAATCCTTCTCTAGTTTTAATTCTGAAGTTATTTGTTGAGTCTCTTTCCAAGATCTCAGAGTATTTTAACCATGGACTAGTGGTTTATTATCTCCGTACGGTACAAGGTTTCAATTGGGGATACCCATAGTGGCAGAGCACAACATAGATGTCTTTTATATTTCGTCCAGATTTTGCCACCACCAGTGAATTCGTATTGGATTTCCCTTAACATACACTGGGACTTATTAAGGACTTCTAGTTCTACTTCTTGCTAATCTTCTCAAGCATCAACTGAGCTGGGACACATGTAAAGGAGTGTTGAAGTAGCAGATACTTTTAAGGAAGTATTTATTATACTTAAACAAAACAGAGCAAAAAGATATAAATCATGCAAGGTCCTAAGGGCCTTACAGGTACAATATGTGTAATTTCAAAAGTATTCATTTCATGCAAGCAACCAGAAAAATAATAAATAAGGCCTAAACATTCTAATCTGCTACATTCTCACCTAACTGATATAGTGATGTAATATGCTGGTCTTGATGACTTTGAAATACAGTGACAGGTCTTAGCTTAGCATAGACCATCTGCCTGAATTATGCCTTCTTGCTATAGGCACAACACTACCGTTTTCCTAACCTGTAAGACTAACTAGAGGGAGACAATCCCATCTCAAATTCTCACTGTGGAAACCACTAACTGCTGAAGCCTCTGTCTGCCTCTCTCTCTTACTGTCACTCTCCAATTGTTACCTGGTCTCAGAGACTTTTTCTCTTAGAAGCTTCCAGAAGAACTCTTGCTCCTGCTCACTGATTGGTCAAGTGAGCCTTCTGTCAGTTGTGATGTCATTACTTATTTGCATGTGCCTTCCTTATAACTTACACTTATTACCTGGCAGAAGTCTTCCAATGACTGGAGGCCCAGCCATTACAACTACAAATCCCAGAATTCCATAGCATTGAAATGGCAGTTAAATGCAGTGTCAAACAGCATTAATTCTACATTGTACATGCAGCCCACCTTGAAACAACAAACCAGAAAGTTTCTTGCACAAAAAAGATTTGCATTCCCTCCCCTCTGAAAACTAGTGAAGTCCTTTCTTATCAAGACATTACATTTTCGCAGGAAAAAAATTAACTACAGTCAAATCTATTTGATAGTCCCAACTAGAGTCAGCTCAGTGAATGAATAGAACTTATACAAGTGTTGATTTTCCAAGTTGCCTCCAATCCCAGGCATTCTCGAATGATACAAATTATGCAGACTTATTTGAATCAGCTTCAGAGTAGGAGACTACTATGGTCACCCTTGGATGACCTTCGTCTAAGCATTGTCAGGGGGAATGTGCCCCTGCTGGTGCTTTTGAACCTCTCAGTGGCATTCAGTATCATTGACCATGGTATCCTTCTGGAATGCCTGGGGGATTTGGGTATCAGAGGCACTGTGCTCCAGTGATTTCAGCCCTACCTCTTGGGTAAGTTCCAGATGGTGGTGCTTGAGGATAGCTGCTCCTCAAAAAAGGAGCTGTTCTATGATATACCACAAGGTGCTATTCTATCCCCAGTGTTATGAAACTGCAGGGCGATATCATCTGGAAGCATAGGGTGGAGTGATATCAGTATGCTGATGACACCCAAATATATTTCTCTATACCTTCAGATACAGCTTCATCTCCTCTGTCTTTTCTGAATGAATGCCTGGAGAATGTAATGGTCTGGATGAAGAAAAATAAATTGAAGTTGAATCCATACAAGACAGAGGTGCTTACTGTCAAAGGTCCTACTTGGGTTTGGATGTGTGTTAACCAGTCCTGGATGGGGTTACACTCTCCCTGAAAGACCATGTTTGCAGTTTGGAGGTGTTTCTGGATCCATTGTTCCAAATGACAGTTAGGATATATATGACAGCCAGGAGTGCTTACTATCTGCATTGGCTGTTACACCAGCTATGTTCCTACCTATCTCTGGAGGACCTAAAGATGGTAGTGCACATACTGGTAATCTCAAGGTTGGACTTCTGCAATGCACTGTTTATTGGAATACTTCTGTACCAATTTTGGACATTTCAAATGGTTCAAAACATGGCAGCCAGATTGATTACTGAGACATCCAGGAGTGACCACATTACATCAGTATTAAAATCACTTCACCAGCTGTCAGTTTCTGGGTAAGGTACAAAGTGTTGGTTATTACCTTTAAAGTCCTACATAGTTAGGGTCCAGGTTATCTACAGAATCACCTCCTCCCATATAATATGTCCCATACACTCAGGTCCTCTAGCAGACATCTACTCCAGTCAGCAAGGATCTGGCAACCCTCAGCCTAAGGACCTTTTCTTCAGCTGCCCCTAGACTGTGGAATGACCTGCCATAAGAGATTCAACAGCTGAGTATGCAGTTTGAACTTAATAGAGCATTAAATCATTAAACAGTGGTCTGTTCTAACAAGCTTATCGAGATGATTTTTAAATTGTGAATTTAAACTACTAATTTTAGATGTGGACTATTTTAATATGTGTATATTTTATGTGTCCTTTAAAATTGATCTGTGTTTTATAAATTAATATAAATGTTTATATATTTTATAGTATAAAAAATTACAATGTCAATTACATTGAAGCTAAATAGACAAAAGAGTCTTGGAGATGAAACTGACTGCCTCAAAGGGGTGGTTTGAAGCTGCCTCTGACAAAGCCAGATTGGGGCCATGGCAGTCACATGCTGAGGCCCCAATCTGCTTTTAGCAGCTCTTCCACAGCCCTGAAGTGGCTTCCCAGCATGTTGGGGGCTTTTGTAACCACCACAGCCCCAAGATGCTCGAAGGACAGCCCATGTGTGTCAAAACGCTGCACTCTGAAGCTACCTGGATGGCAGTGCAAAGGGGCGTTCTATTTCACCCCTTGATAATCAATCCTGAAATCACTCACTCTCGTCATCTTCCATATCCTTTTACTTTTAATCATACCATTTTTCATACCCCTTCCTTCTCAAAGATTTTCTGGCTCAATCAACCTGGGTTGAATATTTCTTGTATATAGAAGTTATACTGTCTTTAGTTATATATCTTATCATTTGTCACTAACATTGAAAAAATATTAATAATAGTAACATAAAAGAGATCTATCATCTTCAATTTACAGCCTTCTTTCCTACTTCTTATAGTTTATTTTGAATTCAGATTCTATGTTATTTCCTCTATTTACAGTTTTAGCTCTTATTTCGAAGGGTTTTCTGGAATTTTCTCCCACAACATGATTATATTGTTTCATTTATCTTCACATTTTTGGTAAGGTTGTTATTTAGATGGGTTTTTAAAAAATTTTTGTTTATTATTGCCATATCTAACATTTTTATAAACCAGTCTTCACTGCTGGGATCTTCTGTTCTTTCTACTTTCTGGCATATATGATTCTCTCGCCGTCACCATATAAAGAAAGTTTTCCTCTATCTCCTTTCTAAATTGCCACCTATCCTGTCAGCATATTTACAACTTTGGTGACATTTTAAAATTGATTTTTAATGTTTCAGTTATTTTCTTGTATATAACTTTCCAGAAGCTTTTTGCCTTCTCTCATTGCCACCACATGTGATAGAAGGTACCCTCCTTTTTTCCACATTTCCAGCAGGTGGATTTGGACTTTTTTTTTATCTTTGTTAGTTTGGTTGACATTTGATACCACCTATGGAAGACTGTACAATAATTCTCTTTGAGGTTGTTCCATTTAGTAAACTTCAAGTTCTTATTCCAGACTTCAAACCATTCTTCTAATTGAATTGGTTTGCTGATGTTCCAGGCCCAGGACACAGTATTCGTTTTCACTGTTTCTTCTTCGTTTTCTATTGACATGAATAATTTATAAATTTTTGTTATCATCTTTTTGTCTTCAGATTGTAAAAGTATGTCCATTCCGTTTTGCCTATTTTTATTCCTTCTAATTTGGTATCTCTTCTAATGTCTTCTAGCAATTTGCAGTGAAGAAATCAATGCCAATTTAGTCCTTCTAGGTTTTGTTCTTCTCTTATCTTTAGTTGATATTTTCCATCTTCCTTCTTTAGTAACTGTTTCCATGTTAACCACGTCTCCTTATCAAGGTTTTCCCTTTTGTGGAATGCTTCGTGTGGCAATGTCTAAATTGGAACTTTGGGGCATATTCTCAAGAGGGATTTCCTCATGTAGTGGTTATTGAACTCTTTGTTGGCATTCAGCTTATTATAGCACAGAAAAGCATGCTGAAGTATAAAATCCACTCCTAATTTTAACAATCTCTTATTCTCTAGCATGATCCATTCTTTAATACAACAGAGTGCACATGCGTGGTAATATATCTTCTTATTTAGGAGTCCCAAACCAACTCTGTTTCTACTGTCTTGTAAAGTTTTCCTTTTGATTCTCGTTTTTTCCCCATACCATGTAAAATTAAAAAGTTCTTTGTCCCACTTTTGGAATGGTTTGTCATTAGTTATTATTGGTATATTTTGGAACACATAAAATAGTTTTGGCAGTAGACACATCTGGATCATGGAGATCCTGTCTAATAACAATAAGCTCAGTTTTGTCTATTTCTTTAGATCTCTTTTAATTGTATTCCATACTCTGTTATAATTACTGTCAAACAGTTATAATTTTTTCTTTGTAATTAGTAAACATAGGTATTTTACCTTATCCACTATTTTCAGACCTGATCTTCCACTTAATGTCAGTTCTTCTTCTTTGTTCAGATTTTTGGTGAGATTCAGCTTTTGGACTTGTTCACCTTGATTCTTGACATCTCTCCAAATTCCTTTAGCAGCATCATTAATTTGATGATGCTCTCACATGGACCATCGAAAAAGATCACTAAGGGCCTAGACAGACTGGCACTTTGTGCTCACCTGGGCCCGAAGTAGGGTTGTGCAGGGGCTGAATGTCTACATGCTCAGAAACTCTACCATGTACCCTGGGCTCTATCTTGGTGCGTGCTCGCACAGATGGTGCACACCATGATGACATTGCTCATGATGGTGCTGTGCATGCGAGCATCATAAGGGTGCATCATGACCCTTATGGCACCCCTGTAATGCTGATTTGGGGGCTTCTTTTTCCAGTGGGTTGGGGGCGTAGCGTGCAGCTGCCACGTCCACAATCCAGATCGTTCTGGGGTGGCATGGAGCTACCCCTGAATGGGCTGTTTGTACAACCCCACAGTCATCTATAAATGCTTTTTGTTTATATGATTCACCCTGGATTTTCAACCCTTTGATTGTTTGGTCCTTCCTGATCTTCCTAGTTAAAACTGCAAGGATTATTATGAACAGAAGTAGGGATATATGACAGCCTTGGCATGTGCCTTTAGTTATCTCACATCTTTTTAGATTTTTCCCCATTTACAAGGATCTGAGCATTTTTACTTTGGTTTGTTGTTGTTGTTGTTAATTTCCCTTGAGCCAATCTCGACCCATGGGATCCTGTGGATGAAACATCTCCAAGACTCTCTGTCCTCCACTGCTCTGCTTAGCTCCTGTAAACTCATACCCATGTTCTCCTTAATAGAGTGCATCCATCTAGCATGTAGCTTTCCTCTCTTTCTACTTCCCTTCACCTTACCTAACATTATTGGTTTTTTCCAATGACTTCTCCTTTCTCATGATGTGCCCAAAAGTACAACAGCCTCAGTTTTGTCATCTTGGCTTCCAGGGAGATCTCTGGCTTGATCTGCTCCAGGACCCATTCGTTTGGTGTTTTGGCTGTCCATGAGATCCTAGGCACTCTTCTCCACCACCACATCTCAAATGAATTGATTTTCTTCCTATCCACTTTCTTCACTGTCCAGCTCTCACATCCCATACATGGTAATAGGAAATACAATGGCTTGTGCAATTCTCACTTTTGAGTTTAGTTGCATATCTTTGCATTTTAGAATCTTTTCTAATTCTTTCATAGCTACTCTTCCCATTCTTAATCTTCTTCTGATTTTCTGGCTGCAGTCCCCATTTCTATCAATATAATAATAATAATAATAATAATAATAATAATAATAATAATAAATTATTTATTTATAGCCCGCCCAATCACATGGAATCCAGGTGGGTTACAGAAATAAAAATACATACAGAATATAATAAAAATTCAAAATTAGCCCCTTCTCGCCTCCTCACTCCCTCCAGGCTGTAAGATGACAGTTGCATCAATGTTTATCAATGTTTGATCCCAGATATGAGAACTCTTTATCACTTCTATTTCTTCATTGTCTAGGCTGAATTTTTCAAGATTCTCCATTGTCATTATTTTTGTTTTCTTTATGTTCAGCAATAGGCTTGCTTTTGCACTTTTTTCCTTGATCTTTCTTAGTAGTTGTTCCAGGTCTGGGAGGTTTTCTGCTAGTAGTTATAATGATGCCACTGTTATTATGAGTAGATACTATTAATTCACTTAAGAAAGTTCTCTCTCACCTCCATCTCTGATAAAACCTGTTTCATAAATTCCCATCTTTGATTACCAAATGCTATTGTTGTGTCCAGAAAGATCATTGCCAACTTCTTTTCACTGTATTTTCTGTAAGATTCTATTATATCCAATACTGTCCTTGTGTTATTCTTTAATTGTCTTCTGGGGAGAAAACCAGATTGAGCTTAATGTATCCAGTTTATTAATATTTTCTTTAATCTCTCTGCCAGTATTGTTACAATGATCATATAATCTATATTTAGCAAAGAGATAGGTCTGTAATTCGAGACCTCAGTTGGATCTTGGTCTGCCGTGTGCATTAAGGATATCATTGCACTCTTCCAAGATTCTGGAGTCTCCCCATGAGAGGCTTTCTGTATTGTTCTGAATAGTGGCAATGTTAATTCTGCTGCAAAGACTTTGAAATATTGAGATGTGAGTCCATCTGGACCTGGGGCTTTCCCGGGGTTCATCTTCACTGTCACCTCCTCTAAAATTGATGTGTGTTTTGACTGATTGGTTTTAACCTATGTTGCTTGTTTGTTAATTGCTATTGTTCCTTGTCTTGATCCATGGGGAGAGGTGGGTAAGAAATAAATGTGTTGTTGTTGTTGTTGTTGTTGTTGTTGTCATCATCGTTACAATTAATCATTTGTTCTTCTCTACTTAGGCCCATCTATTGAAATAGGATTAAAACATGAAGTAATCTTAGGGTGTTATTGTTGTTTTTTACATCATACTTATGAGGAGGTAATTAGTTTTGATTATATAATTCTCTTGCTAGTCTTTTAATCCAGTCTATTATGTTTTGAAGTCTTTTTTACTGCTTTTATTTGTTTGTTTTAACTAAAGGGAATAATGAACACTTAGGAATAGAAGAACATTATAAAAACTAACACTCAGTACCACCTAGAGATTTCTTCAAATCTTTTATTTTAAACAAATTTGAAAGGAAAGGATGTGCCTTTCTTTTCACAAGAAAATCATGAACTACATGAAAATGAGGAAAACTATGCCGGTGCTGAAAGGCCTGTTTTCTCCCTGTTCTAGTGTTGTCTTGTTCAGATGATGCATGGCCCAAATCCCAGTTCTGGTATGAGTTAGCTGGATGATGTCCATCACATTCTGCACTCAAATGAGAAAATAACACCCTTAAAATGCTTTTTAAAAATACACCCATAATTTTTAAATAAACCTGGGAAGATCTGGAACCCTCAATTCCTGTGCTGCAGCAGCTGTCTGCATAGGCATCTTGCTGAGCCAACTGGTGCACCCACAGCCATTGCAAGTTGCTCATTCTAAGGTCAGAAGTGAGCAATCTGTGGCAGATGCACTGGGTGGCTCTGTAAGATGCTTACGCAGACAGCTGCTGCAGCAGACAGCTGTTGTGGCATGGATACACAGTTCCAAGTAATTGGGGCATGTCAGGGCAGCTACAGAACCAAGATTCTCTGGGCTGCCCCCGGACTATCCTAGCCCATGCAGACATGGCCCATGCCACACAACACTTTATCTCTGAGAACAAGTAATCAGAATTTGGTCTGTCTAACCCAGCATTGACTACTACAGTACAATGCTATAGAATCCCTGGGGTTTCAAAGCCAAGTCCATCACATCTTCACTGTCTGATATTTAACAATGAGGGTATTATTATTATTATTATTATTATTATTATTATTATTATTATTATTATTATTATTTGTAGATAGTGTTTAGCAGTTGTAACACATGCATCTCCGAGAAGGATTACTCAAATTTATTTTCCATTGTTAGCTGCAGTAACAGCAGAATGTGGATGGGTGACAGTACAATCCTTTCTGCATATCTTGTCTAGTTCCTTTTCAGCAGTTGCTCCTAGACTCTGGAACGACCATTTTATTGGTGTAATCCGGTTGAATTTCAAGTGATTAAGCGAAAAATAATAATAATAATAATAATAATAATTATTATTATTATTATTATTATTATTATTATTGAGTAAAGTAGACCTGTGAATGATATATGGCTCCACCAGAATACAGTGCACCTGCGTTATATGTGGCTTTGAGCATATGCTCAAAGCCGCGCGGGGCATGTGGAGGCGGCGCGTCCCATTCACATGAACAGGGTGTGCTACCATGGCATGTGCCCTGTGCATCACCGCTGCCGCGTCGCCATGGGTACGAGCCCCATTCACTTGAATGGGGCTTGAGCATCCGCGTTTTTTCTCTTACACAGGGGGTCTGGGACGGATCCCCCGCATAAGAGAAGGGTGGACTGTACTACACATTTCAGCAAACCTCTTTCTTGAAAAAAATGAATCTGCATAAAAGCAATAGAAGAAGCTTTCCCCCATGAAGACAGATACAAGTGAACAAGTATGAAACAATGCAATATGAAAAGTTTCGAATGATCTGCAAATTTTAGGTAAAATTAAAGAGACCAAGGGCTCAGTGGTAATGTACATACTTTCCTTATACTGATTGAGTCTCCTTTATTTGAAATGCTTGGGATCACAAGTGTTTTGGATTTTTAATTGTTTTGGATTTCACAATATTTGTTTATATATAATAATAATAATAATAATAGTTTTTATTTCTATCTTCCTGCCTCTCCCGGTGGATCGAAGCAGGCTCACAACAAGTTAAAATGACAATTACAATATAACAATAAAACCACAGTTTAAAAACAGAAACATATAAAACATAAGGAGCTAAAACCATAACAGCAATCACATATACCTTATACACATAGTCTGAAGATAATTTTATAGACAATATTTTAAATATTTTTAAATGATTTTTTAAATAATTCCGTATATGAAATAGTGTTTGTCACTATCTCAGCCAACATGTGGACAATTTTGGATTTTGTAGTATGTCTGATACTGGAATTCTGCAAAAGGGATACTCAACCGTTTATATCCTTCAAGACTAAGCCGCAGCACCTCAAACTAAAATTATTTCAGGCAACTAAAATAAGCAATTATCTTTTTCTGTAACCTTTGAACCCCATTGCCAGTTAGAGTAGACTGAAAAATAGAAGCAGTTTCTTATGTTGTTGTTTTTTCTTATAATTTTCCCTTTTCCTTTTCTATGAACAAACATTTTTTTAAAAAAATACATGTATAATTAAAACTGTTCTTTACCATGAAATTACTATGCCAGTGTTTGTATCCTGACAAGAATAAATAAATTCTAAGTCTGTAACACAATATAATACAATAACATTTAAGTTGAAATATATTTAGTTAAGACATTGCTGGTACTGTAGCATGGATGAGAAGTTCTGACCAAAGTTTCATTTCAAGTCATGGCTAGAGATGGAAAGAGAGCTGTGGCTTCCTGACATTGTTTTGAGCCACTTTCCAATGCAGTTACATTAGCAAAAATACACCAAGCAAAGAAAATGATAAGCTCAGTGTTAATACTGATCATATCTGCTGTGCATGAATATTTTACAAGCTATCTGGTTGTTGGTACTTAATTATATTTCTGTTTTTCAAAATTACTTTAATACTGCAAAAAATAATTCTGCCATTAAAAATGTTAGGAATTTCATTAATCATAAATTGCACTGAACATTAAAACAATGAAAGCAAAATTTTGACTCCAAGCTGTTTGTATATTTTCACTAAAACAAATGCAATTACAAAGACCTTATTTGAAAATGTTCACATTTAGGGACAAGGAATATAACTTGTTTGCCTCATCTTGTTCAGTATCTGTTCTGGCACTTCAATTCACAACAACAATTTGTCTCCACACCATATTTCTCATACTCACTATCTGGGGTTGTGATATGTTTACAAATGATTTGAAGACATGTACACACACACACACACACACACGCATACACACACGTACATACACATGCACACACATGATGTACAGGGATGTACTTGTAATTAGAACAGAATACTATTGAAATCCAGAAATGGGTCAACATGACTCAACATTAATTTCAGTAAAGTTGACAGGAACAAGATATAAAGTATGTCATAATACTGCTTTAAAAATAAGACCTAGAACAGTGATGGTGAACCTTTTAGGGGCTGAGTGCCCAAACTGCAACCCCAAACCCACTTATTTATTGCAAAGTGCAATGTCCCTCTGGCTTTCTACTAGCAAACTCTAGCAAACTCTGTGCTGGGGCGATAGCACATGTGCCCACATAGAGGGCTCTGAGTGCCACCTCTGGCACACGTGCCATAGGTTCGCCATCACTAATCCAAGAAGGTACCACCATCAGACTACAAGTTGGGATCAGTCTTGCAAAGCCTCCATGCTACCTCTCCCTTACTCCTTACAGAAGGCATTGTAATTTGAAGAGCGGGGGGCTGAGGGGAGGGGGGCTTTTACCTTTTGAAGTAGGGTTTAAGAAAATCAAATAGCAATAAACTCAGAACACTGGGACGATATACTGGGTGAGTAATATAAGGAAAAAGTTCCCAATGAAAAATAAAACAAAGAAACCTAAATCCTACAGTTGGTGCCAACTAAATGGTGTTCATGACATCAATAGGAACTTGATAGAGCAACATTTATGTAAATTTCACTGATACAATGGCCCTACTCTAGTTGGGACTAACAACTTGTTTCATACTAACAACTGTGACCCACCTGTTTACATTTATTTACAATATTTTTCCTTGTTTCTTTTCTACAGTCACATGAGGTAAGTTACTCTTCTCATTTTATAGACATGAAGTTGAAAATCTGAGATAATGAATCAGTTAAATAAAGTCTGAAGCAGGCCTTAAAACAAGATAACACTATTTCTCATGCTGCTTTAGTACAGTTGTAGGATCTCTTTCAACCTAGAACCAGAGTTTGAAAAAGAAAAGTTGCAGTTTAAATAGTAAGGATGTTATTCTGCTGTGATTCTAAAGATATGTTTTCCTTTTATTTCATTATGGAAGAAAATCCTTTAGATATATTTCCTGGAAAAGGCATATTCTAACATTATACTTTTACAGTGGTACCCCGGGATACGAATGCGCCGGGTTACGAATTTTTCGGGATACGAAAAAATCCCATAGGGATTTATTGCTTCGGCTTACGAAGGTTTCTTCGGGTTACGAAAAAACCGCGGCGCTATTTTCCGCCACCGGAGGGCAGCAGAGAGCTATTTTTCCATTAGCGCCTATGGGAATTCGGCTTACGAAGGTATTTCGGGTTACGAAATTAACCGCGGAACGAATTAATTTCGTAACCCGGGGTACCACTGTATCTGATCAAAACTACCCAACAGAACCATCCTGAATATATGGATTTTATCACACTGGGAAAATCAGGGGTTTAAATGGGCATTATGCAGTGATAGTCATGCAATCACAGGAAAGATTTTCACACACCATAGCGATTAAAGATGACTTATCCCAGGAATAACTAGAAAATAACTAGCAAGCAATGGTCGCCCGCCTCGCCGGGCAGACCGTTTTGCCGCTGGAAGCAGCTGGACTACAGTGCTCTGGGGCTTGCTCGGCTCCCTATTGGTGCGCAGGGGCGGAAGGGGCGGCCCTTCTGCTCCGCGACGCTGTGGGAGCCGGTTTCGTTGGTGCGGGGCTTCCGGTCCTCCAAGGCTGCCCATTGGTGGGCTGGGCCTTGGAGGCAGGGCCCCACACAACATGCAGGGAGGGAGGGGCCTAGGCCTATATAAGGCCGTGTTGCTGGCCCCTTCCCTCAGTCGGTTGCTTGGCTTCGAGCAGAGCGGAGACAAGCTGTGGAAGGGAGCAAGTTTTGGTGCTTCTCCTGCCCGCCCACCCACCGCTGTTGTTAGGTGGTTTTTAGTCACAACTTGGTGGCAGCATAGGCCAGGATCTGCTCGTTGTGGTACCAGGGCTATGGAGCTCTGGTTTGGGAGTCAATAGGTACCCGGGGGCGAATAGGGCAGGCGTTTGGCCATTGCGGGGGCCAGAACGCAGGAGCGCCTCCCGGTGACTAGGGGCTTTGTGAATTGGTGAACGCAAGACAAGGTTTGTGGTCAAGTTGTGTTCCTTAGCCCCTAGGCCATCCCAAGCACCGGGTGGGTGCCCGGTTTGGATAATCAGACTACATTGGGTGGTTTGATTGCACAGATCCTGACCTTATGCTTTGTGCCAACCCTACCAATTGTTTGCAAATAAAGTTGTGGCCTTACTTCCAACATGTTGTATTGTGGTTATTTGACAGCAACATCTGAGGCAACAAATCATTCACAGGATTTTGCTTGAATGATTTGTTGCTGTTTATTCCCTGGTTATTCCCAGGATAAGCCATCTTTAATCACGATGCATGTGAAAATCTTCACCCGATCACAAGAATATCACTGGATAATAACCGTTTAAACCCCCAATTTTCCAAACATGTGATAAAGTCCTGTATCTGGAGGGCACTATAAATACATGTATAGCAGATAAATAAGCAAACTGAAGGGTTTTTTTTTTTTATGAAACCAGTTTAATGCCTTCTTCTCTGTGCTAAGAAGTATTCAAAACATTTCAATTCAACATGGATTCTGTGGGCTAAATTAAAATTTTATTCTCAAATTTAAAGTTTTATAAAGCTTAAGGTTATAAACTTTTAACTTTGTGGTTCAGTGTCTGCAATCTTCAGTTTAAACGGAAGTATCTGTTTATATGCCAGAATGGAAAATTCATACTTAACTAAACGTTTCATTTAAAGAGACTTTCCGTTACTTTCTCCCACACTGCTTTTCATAAAATCATAAAAAGATCAAAAGAAATGAAATGTAAACTTGCAGTTCATATTGACAGAGATGTTTGTCTAAAAAAAATCTGACATATAAAATGAAACACTTGCCATGTTTGAAGATCTCTAGATGAGATAGCAATGAGATGATGATTAAAATGATCAAATATCAATAACCAGCGTACACACATGCAAGAATTCTAGAGGAATTCAAAGGTCATGCACACTCTGCTTTTGCAATCTCTCTTGGTCTGTTTTATGTATTTTGTTCAGTGTTGCGTCCATTCATTCAATGTTGGTTTACCGTTAATATAGATCCCTCTAAGTAGCCATGTACTTCCTTCTGTTAAGACCTAGAGTTTCTTTACATAGACACTTTGTCCCTTCATTTATCAGGGCCTTTTCCCCTGTGGGATGGGGTACTGTAACATAAGAGGACTTATGACATAACAATACTGTGAGGGCAACCAGCCAATCATGTGGAAGTGAGAAAAGAACCTTCTGGATGGTTGCTGGAGAGAGACTGTTGAAACAGTTGAAGAGTTGAGAGTAAGAAGACCCGAGGGAAAGAAAAGCCTTGACTGTTGGCCTTTCTCTTAGTCAGGGATTCAGGCTTAGCTATGTTTGGCTGATTATTATTTTGTAACCTATCTTTTCAGTTTGTGCCTGGAGGATCAGTTGTCCTCCATGTTTTGCTCTTTAATGTTCTTTGCTTCATAATAAACCTTTTTCTTAAGTACTCTGCCTCTTTCTTCATTCCTTTTAATGGCCTTAGCTCAGCTAATGCTTTTCTGATTATCAGTTACCAGTAGAAGGCCCAGCAATGCCCCAATGCATTGCTGGGGTGTAACAGGTTAATGATTGGGTGGTGGCAGTGTGTTGTTTTGGTGATTAAAGGTGATCCCAAGGGGTCCCATCCAGCCCAGAGGAGTGGAGTGGGACCATAGAAAAGCTTCCCATATTGGCACTGGGTTCCTCTACTTCTGTCTTACTCCCTGGGAGTGAATTTAAAACAGGATAGGAAGCAGAGAAAAACCTTCCCACACTTTCTACCACACTCTCGCTGAACATCTGGATATGTTTCCATTTTTAAAAAATATTGGAGAATAAACAATTGAGACAGGATGCAATGTGAGAAGGAGAAGAAGCAAAACTGTGAATGTGTGGCTTCCAGGCACACTTCAAGGAAAAAAACATGTTTGCATTTACTATCATTATTATTTAGAAGGAAGAAAAAATGTCTGAAAACTTTTTTTTTCTTACTGGAGTGACTTTGGAATTCCAGAGATGCAAGAGAAACAGAAAGGGAGCCAAATGCTTTTTGTTCCCCACAGTTTTCCTAAGTGGACATCTAGTTTATAAGGAGAGAGACACAAAATGAACAAAAGTGAGAAATTCAGAGTAATTGGTCACAATCCTGTTAGTGAAGAACACTAGTTTAACTATGCTGATGCAGGCAGTGGTGGCAGGAGGAAAAACTCCATCCTGAGAGCCTTGAGAGTAATGTAACGGGAGCAATTGGCTTGTTAGAGCCAGCAGACTTTGTCCCTGTCAAAAGTTCACCTGTTAGCAGCACACTGTGACAAACAGGCAGATTTAGGCCAGGCTAGAGACAGCAAATCAAGAGTCAGCAGGATTCAGCCACTAAAATGTGCGAGTTAAAGTTGAGAAGGAAACAACTTCGCTCTGGGTCAGGGAACAAGTTCAGGAGTGAAGGACTTGGTTCCAATACAGCACTACAAGTGAGGGAGTTGCTGGTTTGATATCCTGAGGGATAGGATTAGCTTGAGGGCTAGAAAAAAGTTAAGGATTTGGTGTCAAACCAAGAAGGTTCTGTCATGTCCAGTGAGGGACAGTTAGTGTTAGTGAAGGACTCTGTAAAGAGCAGAACTTCAAGGGGGAGTTACTGTTATAAAGTAACCAGAGTGATAGACAGAGCCTTGGTGGCTGGTTTAGGAATAGGTTATACAAAGTATCCAAAGGAGTACTGAGAGGGTCCTTGGCAACTAAGGAGTGTTCTTTAAAGAGAAGTGTTAAAAGAAAAAAGTGGAACATAAACAATAAGAGAGTGCATAAAAACATAGTATAATAAAAAGAGTTGGCTTTGTTTTCATAAACTTAATACTGTACTTAATAGACATATATGAGGTCTCCACTGCCTCATTATTTACTCAAAAAGATGCCAGTGTCATTTTTGGAAGAAGGATATTTCGGTTTATAACATAAGGCATATCTGTTGATTTGTATAAATAATCAGCAATACAACCCAAAATCAGATACACACACACAGCCTTAAAACTTATTTATCTGGAATCTTCTTTTTGGATTAATTGTCTCAAGCTCTTCTACTTTAAGGAAGAATGGATGGTACCACCTGCAATTTCCACTGCCAAGGTAGCTTGGCATTTGATCTTGTTGATTATAATTTATCCATATGGTCATTCCAAACTCACTCTTTGGGAGAATCCTAAATAGAAGACTGTGAAAAATCTTTATTATAGAACTCAAACCCTGGTCTCCAGAGTCAGTCTTACATTCAAACCACTCCACCACACTGGCTTCCCTGCATGCTCTAACTGTTGCTAGAGTACTTGTACTCCTGGCTTGAAAAGATTAATCTTCTTTCTATTATTCAATGATCAAAAGATCTTACTGACTGAACTATGTGTGGATGTGTATATTATAGAAACAACTTCAAGAAAGTGTGCTTTTGGAAATATGGCTATCTTACATTAAGCGGTCCATGTTCATATTCTATGCACTACCTTCACCCTTATTTTTTCCATTTCCTTTTCCCCCTCTTTCTCCTCCCCCCCCCTTTTAGTTTGTAATTATGCTTTCAAAAAGTATAATTATTTTTTTAAAAAAACTCTGCAAACTGAGCATGACCAAACTGAGCATCCAAAAATACAGAGAAAAAACAGTTTAGCTCAAGATAATTTTATATAATCTGGCACAGGATTTATTGTGATCATCAGATTGATCCCCTAAGCATAAGCCCCAATTATTTGGACTTGAATGTACATGGAACATTTTAGAATTAGATTACTTTTTTATTTAAGAAGATACGATAAAATACTGAGTTTGACTTTAAACCTGATATTAGAAAAACTTTATAGTGAGAATAAGATTTATGGCATGATCCACATTTAATCACTGTGGCTTCAATGGCATGGAAAGCCAGAATCAAAATTGAATCAAGCTAAAGTGTATCCAAGATTTTATTGTGCCATAAAACAAGCTGAAGATGGGGTAAATTGTAGCAAAAACAATGCCATGCCACTACTGCCTGAACACTGTGCTGCACTGCAAATAGATGTACTGTTGCAAATACACAAAGTTCCTATTCCAAGACCCATGAGCCAGTCATACGTTCCATCCTACATCCAAAGGAGGGCAACTAAAATGATGAAAGGTCTGGAAACCATGTCCTATGAGGAATAACTTAAGGGGCTGGGGATGAGAAGGTTAAGAGGTGATATGATAGCCCTGTTTAAATACTTGAAGGGATGTCATACTGAGGAGGGAGCTGACTTGTTTTCAGCTGCTCTAGAGACTAGGACCTGGAGCAATGGATGCAAGCTACAGGAAAAGAGTTTCCACCTCAACATTAGGAAGAGCTTCCTGACAGTAAGGGCTGTCTGACAGTGGAACACACTCCCTCAGAGTGTAGTGGAGTCTCCTTCCTTTGAGGTCTTTAAGCAGAGGCTGGATGGCCATCTGTTGGGGATGCTTTGACTGAGAGTTCCTGCATGGCAGGGGGGTTGGACTGGATGGCCCTTGCGGTCTCTTCCAACTCTATGATTCTATGATTCTACCCTCCATCACATGAAAAAGCTTATTTGTACTTTTCTTTTTCTCGTGCAGTTTATATTCAGAATAATCAAAATGAATTTGAGAGAGAAGGAAACCACATCCAAACAACTTTATTTAGTTAGTTCTGGGCATAAAAATTCAGAAGCCAATCTATATGGTTGAAATTTCTTATTTATAAAATTACACCTACATCTAGTAGTGAATTGGTAATTAGGCAGGTAGTCCTTAAGAAGCAAGCCAAGGTTTATTTTTAACTTTTACTTCCTTATTCATTTTAGGATTTGGAAGAGACATATAAAACCCTTTTTCTAAGCATCTTTGCTTTGAAATAATTTCTATGGAAAAGGTTACTAGAGCTGGGTTATTACTATAATAAGGTTGAGAGAACAGTGGGACCACATTTATTTAAAGCAAAAGGGAGGGAAGAAATTGGTTGGGAGAAAAAGGAAATATATTGCAACTGCCTAATCAAAGGAAGCATGTACACTCAATGTTGAGCTGGTTCAGAGATGAAAAGAGTCAAATGTTCTACTGCATTACAATGAGAACTCACATTTATTTGAAGCAATTTGAGGCAATAAAATAAAATTGCAGTCCTATGTTCAAATTTGTGTGTATGTACTTTCAAGTTGCCTTGAGAATTATAGTGATCCCATGAATTTTACAGGGTTATCCTAAGCAAGAAATCTTCAGAAGTGATTTTGCCAGTCCCTTTCTCTGAAATATAGCCTACAGCACCTGTTATTTGGTGGCAGTCTCCCATCCAAGCACTAGCCAGAGCTGACTATGCTTAGTTTCCACGATCAAAAGGGGTCTAGTGCCTTTTTAGGGTATTTAGGGCTTTGTGTTCAAATATCCCCCATAAAAAAATTATGCACAATTTTTAGTGAAGCCTAGATCAAATACATACAATGCTCCAAACATTTCATCTTTAGTTGAATCTCAGCACTTTACTACACAAGCCATGTTCTCTCAGTAATCATGTGTGTGGTGGGGGAGGAAACATATCACATTTAGAGCCCCAATATTGCACTTCTTCAGAATCATGCAACCGGGGCTGCTGCTGTCATGGTGCTCTCTTCCTGAGTCCTGTTTAACCATGCCTCCCTATCTAATAGCCTACCCAGTGTGCATTTTGATATTTTTTAATTTTATTTTTATTTATTTTTCTTTTAGTTCATATCTGTTACAGTGATGTCGGTTTAAAAAGTTGTTTTGTTTTTTTAAGAAGGAAAGAACGGGGGAGGCAATTGGGTTACTAGGGAATAGCAAGGGTGGAAGAGGAGTGGCTACTGACACCAAGTGATTGGCATTCTCACAATTGCCCCAACAGCAGCATTTTGCACTGTTGACAGCTCATTTACAGGTTCTCCATGTCAGTAAAAAGGGACATCATGGATGTGCTTGCAGGATGCAACAGCTACTGGTTGGAGGCAACACCATGCAACAAATATCACCAAAGCCACATTTTCCCAAGTACAACCACTGTTTAAGAGATTGTGTAGCAATCTCTTCAGTGAAGCCAAAAAGGGAGTCACTGTTGGTGCAGAGGTTTGAGTGTTGGGCTACAACTCTGAACACCAGGGTCCAAATCCCCGCTCAGCCAGTAAGTGTCAGAGGAAGGCAGAGGTAAATTGCTTCTGAACAAATATTTGCAAGTAAATCCTGTTACAGGTTTGCCTTTGGGTCACCACAAGTCAGAGATAACTTGAAGGCACATACTAATGAACCTAACAATGATTTCAAGAGAATGGCCCCTACTCTCTTTTCAGTAGAATACTGAATCTTTATAAGTTGCTATATTAATAAAATTATCCAAGCGAGTTTTCTAAGTTTGGGAAGAATTTGTAAAAATGTATGGTATATAAACCAAAACAAAATATAGTGGCCCAACATAAAGCCAACATAAAGCTAATATCCTGCACATAAAGGATGCTCATTTAGTCTAAAAGTTTGTTATGGCTATGTATTAACATAAAAAGAAAGAATAGTTTAGGTGATCATAGCAGTAGGCTGTCTACCCTCTAAAAGTGTATATACCATATTGAAGGCTCAGCTATGTTATCTTAGGTTTAGTAATAAAAATCAGTGCTTCTGTCTTTGCTAAACAGAGACGACTATGATCTAATTGGCTGTACAAATCAGAGCACGTACGGCAGAATGCACAGTTTTTTGAGTGAACACAATACTACAACTTGTGTCATGGCAGAGTAACTGGCACAGGAAATCTAGATAGTAAAAGAAAAGTTAGATGTTATTATAAACTTATGTGGTTTCTAAACTCCCAAGACAGAAGGGAAGAGGGCTCTTCAGTTTGTGAAGATCCTTCTTCCCCATGAAAAACCATGTGGAAAATGCTGTAGCAAGAACAAGCTGAAGACAATGACTGTATCAGGACATCCTAATGAGGTGTTCTGGCTTCCTGTAAAGGAGCAAGTATGCTGATGCATGCTGCTCAATCACACCCACTTTGCTGTTCTGACCAGCAGGTATACCTAAAGCAAGAGCACTCAGTCTTTGGTTTGTTTAGTGTAATGTAGTGTAGTGTAATGATTTTTTGACTTTTTCCTCTCATAATAAATTGAAGTCATAAAAGCACAATCCTGGATTATGACTCTGGAATGTTAAGAGTATAACAAACTAGGGGTTTTAGTTCAGATGTCACTCAAAACAAACAATGGACAGGGGGACCTGGCTTATTTAGAACTTTTCTTTGGAGAAGAAGCCAAATAGGAATAAATGATCAGCATGCCTAACCAGACGTGAGATTTCATCCAATACAGCTTTCTTTTTCATAATCTGCAAATGGTATGACAGAACCATTTGGCTTTTGAACATTTATCCCACTAGTGTAATTCGTATCTAATACAGGAGCAAGACTTTTGTGGTCATCCAGGTGTTGTTTGACTGCTACTGCCAACTGTGCTAGCCAATGTAGTTAATGGTGAAGAACTGAAGTTCAACAATATCTGAATGCTCACACCATTCTATCCTAACATAGCATATGCTGTTCAGTGACAGCAAAGATAACTAAGTAGCCAGATATATCAGTACGTCTACACCAGTTTATGCATATACTGCCTAAATTTCTGGCCAGATTCTACTGTTATACAACCGAACCTATGAATGAAGACCCTAATTTCCACAAGGCCATTGACAGCATTCAGAGAAACCTATGAGGATATTATCTGCATGCATGTAGGTTCTATTTGAAAGTTGGCTGAATGCATAGAGATTACAAGCAGGGACAATGGAAATGCCCTGATTTCACACCCATCTTCTCATGTTTACTGAACAGGTCAAAAGCAAGGGTTTCTGTTCGCAGTTCTGGACATATTTTATCCCTAAACCTGTTCAACCAAAGAAAAGAATGAAGAGAAATAGATGTATGTATTTAACAAGAAACAGTACTTTTTAATACTACCAAACTAGTCATGGAATCTTTTGTCTATTTACAGTCACTATTATACTGATTTCAAAGAAGAATTATATAATTTCAAAGAAAAATTATATGATTATTTTGAATATCTACAATATTGCTTTAAATCCTATCTATTTGCACACAAAGATGTATGGGCTTTTTAGGTGGCTGATAAATGCTATTAATCGAACTGTTATATTCACTGACATAAAGCAATTCTTATACTGGTACAATAACAGCAAGATGATGTTGTAATAATAATAATGTATATTTCAAGAATAACATAAATTGATAACTGTAGTTATCAATGAAAAATATTGAAATATTAATAAAATCTAAATCTTTACAATAATGTTTTTATTATACAGATCTACCACTGCAGTCTCAAGACTAATGGGCAGCATCACTCATTATTATGTTGCAAGAATCTTTCAAGTGAAAAATATAATTCAAGCCATAATATGTAAATTGGGAATCAAAAGTTACCAAGTAATGCAATGTCTAATTATAACAGTAGAGACTGTACAGAAGTGAAATAGTCTTAAATAACTTCTCGAAATGGGATTCTTGTATCCCAGATTTTAATACTGCATGGTATTTTAAGGCACTGACAAGATACAGAACCTTATTGGACACATTTCCCCCTGTTATGGGTATGGGAAGGGGATGCTCGGGGGCATGTAAGTCTGAGAAAAAATGCATTTTACTGCACCTCAAAGTGTCCTCAAAATGGCCTGGTGCCAAGCCATTCCCATTCAGGACTAAGGAGGGTCCTTTGCTTCAATCAGAAGATAGATACTTTCCAGAACTGTTAAGTCAAATTACAAAGCAAATAAAGGTGGATCCCTATACAAGACATTTGGGTGACTGTGTAAGTTGCCTTAATCTACTATTTCTGTCTTCATGTGCTTTTTTATGAAACAAGAGTCCTCATAGCCTGTAAAGATGAAAACTAAGCACATGGAGCTGAATAAAATGAATTCTTTATGTCAGTTTTTAAACTGTAAGCTAAACATTTACATAGCACAAGGTAGGGGCTTCAATTGTTTGTTACTCTGTAGATATCAAATATCAAGAGCAACAACAACAAAATCCAACAACATTCAAAATATAAACAGGAACAATACCTTTATTGGCCAATCAAATGCAAAAAAAAAAATACATCATGCAAGTGGCTTTGTGCATTTTGGTTGGCCAATAAAGGTTCTGGGTTTTGGATTTTCTTGAACTGTGCTGCATGGCCAATCCAGCTACTGCTGAACAACTACAAAAACAACAAATATTTAGGATAGGGTTTTTGTTTTTTTTAAAGAATTAAACTAATCTGATTTCTTTACTTTGTGACAGTTCTATTATTGGCCTCAGCACATCTCTAGATGTCAGCAAGAAATCAGATATAATAGCTAACAGCCCTAAATGGAGATGTGCATCTTCAAGTGTGTTTATTATTATTTAATACACATATGGCCTGTCATCTCTAAGGGACTCCAGGCAATAAACATGGGAAATAAGTTACATTAAGAGATCATGACTAGTTCATGAGTACACAGTAAACCTCATGTTTGAGTGGGGAATTGAGCTGGGGTTTAGTCCAACATTCACTGAACTTTAATTTTAATCCAATGACCACACTAATTTTGATACACAGCAACAACAACAACAACAACAACAACAACAAAAACCCACATCCAACTAATTCAAAGAGATTCTACCCTGCAACATGGATAGCCCCTTCCTGAATCAGAACAATGGTTGCTATTAAAAAAAATACAGGTGAGATTATGTACAATGCATTTTGCAAATGTTTGCATTCCCAACATCATATTAAGTGTTCCCTTTTTCATTCTGAACAATATTATCAGACACCTTACCACCTAGTATGTTTCTATTAGCACTATTTCTGCAAATGTTGCTCTGAAATTCATTGTTTCATTGATAAGCATACTAAATGCTTGTTTCAAGCAAATTAAACACCACTTTTCTTCCAGAATCAATAGCATTGCAAATTTTAACATTTGTGTCAAGCTAATTCTCATCAAATGGCTGTTTTTCATAGCCAGGTTACACTCTATGGATATATTACTGTATCAAAAAATTAACAAATTATATCTTATTTTTAATATAAAGGCTAGAAAGCCAAGCAAAAGAGTAATTGCACATACTTTTATCCACAAATGCTGCCACAGAGTCACTAATTAAGAGCAAGAAAAAATATATAGGAGATCTCGAATGACCTTTTACAGGCCAAGGCTAATGGCCTTTACTCTGTTCTCATCCTTCTCGATTTGTCTACAGCCTTTGACACAGTTGATCACTGTCTCCTAATTGACATACTCTCTGACCTTGGGTTCTCAGACTCTGTTCTCGACTGGTTTAGATCTTACTTGTCAGGCAGATCTTTTGCAGTAGTTGCAGGGAGTCTGACTTCTTCTCCTGTTCCCTTATCTGTTGGAGTTCCCCAGGGCTCTGTTCTGGGTCCCCTTCTGTTTTCTCTCTACACACTGTCCTTAGGAAAACTCATCGGCTCTTTTGGTTTTTCCTACCATCTGTATGCCGATGACACCCAGCTGTATTTTTCTGCCCCTCACCTTTCTCCAAGGCTTGAACAGCAAGTCTCGTATTGCCTCACAGCTATCTCATAGTGGATGTGACATCGGCATTTGAAGCTCAATATGTCCAAGATGGAGCTTCTTGCCTTTCCTCCTAAGCCCACCCTTCAACACTCCTTTTCTGTCTCTGTGGACAACACTTCTATTCAACCAGTCCAGCAAGCCCGCAGTCTTGGTTTTATCTTTGACTCTTCTCTGTCGTGTATCCCTCAGATTCAGACCACAGCCAAGGCTTGTAGATTCTTTCTATACAATATTGCCAAAATCTGACCATATCTCTCCACCTCTACTGTCAAGATCCTGGTCCATGCCCTAGTGGTCTCATGACTGGATTACTGTAACGTCCTCCTGGCTGAGCTTCCTCTTTCTCACCTCCATCCTTTAATCTCTGTCCAGCATTCAGCTGCACGCATTATCACTTCCACCCACCGCTCTGACCACATCTCTACTGTGTTGGCATCCCTTCACTGGCTCCCCCTCCCTTTCCGCATTCAGTATAAGCTCCTGCTGTCCACATTTAAAGCCCTCCATGGACTGGCCCCTCCTTACTTATCAGACCTTCTTTCTCCTCACCTTCCCACCAGGGCCCTCCGTTCTGGTAGTCAAGGGCTCCTGTCTCAGCCCAGGATTTCCTCTGCCCCATCCCGGATTCGCCCCTTTTCACTTGCTGCCCCTCACTCCTGGAACCTTCTTCCCCCCCAAGCAAGAGCCATCACTTCTTTAACTGGCTTCAAAACGGAGTTGAAAACCACCCTGTTCAGAGAAGCCTTCCCAGGCATTGCATAATTGTCACTTACTATCTGATGTTCTTTTGGTGCCTGTTTATCGAACCATTTCCTGTATTGCTATGTATTGTATATCCATTATCCTACTTGAGAATATGTATTTTCCCTGGATGAAGATTAACCTTCCATTATGAAGCCAAGCCCTCCCTCCAGTCCATCTACCTTGGTCCAGGCCTCAGAAATAGAGAGGAACTGCTGGACCTCTTACCCTTTCCCTCCACCACTCCCTTCTCCTTCTGTGTCATGTCTTTTTAGATTGTAAGCCTGAGGGCAGGGAACCGTCTAACTAAAGAGATTGCATGTACAGTGCTGTGTAAATTTACAGCGCTTCATAAATAAAGGTTAATAATAATAATAATAATAATAATAATAATAATAATAATAATAATATGCAATTACAATTTGTCAAAAATTTAAAAGAAACTGAACTAAAGCAAGAGGACAACCTGGGGGCCTCTCTCTTTGCTTCTTTTTCTACTGATCAGTAGTATACACTCATGGCCCAGAGGGACAGATGAAACAATGAACTTGATCCCTTCCCGACCACCATTCCATTATCCTTTTGCTTCGTGTCTTTTTAGATTGTATGCCTTAGGGCAGGGAACTGAATAATTAGAAAAAATTGTATGGTGCTCTGAGAGCCATTATGGCTGAAGAGCGGGGTATAAATACTCAAAATAATAATAAGAAGAAGAAATACAGTGGTAGCTGAATCCCACACTCTTGATGCATATACAGTTACTTTAAGCTGTGCGTTAGCTGATCACCTGCTGTGGAACCAATGAACATACTTTGAGCTCTTTTTGCAAAGCAAAAAATTCCTATCTATTTTAAATAGATAGGCTTGGTAGAGAAAGCTATCTCTCTCCCTTCTTCCTTGTCTCTCTCTCCCTGCCTTTCTCTCACACACCTCATCCGAACGGCAGAAATAATACAGTTTGACACTGCTTTAATGGCCATGGCTCCATGCTATGGAATTCTGAGAACTGTAGTTTTGTGAGATGTCTAGCCTTCTCTGTCAAAGAGCTCTGGTGCCACAATAAACTACAATTCCCAGGATTCTTTAGTAATCAGCTAGGATGGTGAAAGTGGTCTCAAACTGGATTACTTCTGCAGTATGTTTTGGACCTCTCTCTCTCTCTCTCTTGCTCTCTCTCTTTCTGTATACTGTACACACACACACACACACACACTTACATCACAGGTCAGTAATTTAAACAAAGCTAAGAGAGCTCACTAGCACTCCAACCAGGAAAGGTACCAAAGTAGGATGTTTCTACAAATTCATTTCCATCCTAAGCAAATACAAAGATATTAATTTTAAGGTACTGGCAAGATATAAATTCATTTCCATCCTAAGAGAATAAAGTGATTTAATTTTAAGGCACTGACAAGATAAGGCAAAACAAGGGTATGTTTGCCTCATACTTTATCAAAAGAGAAGCAGAAACAGACCTAATTTTATTTTCTTTAGTCATTCAAGCTTTAGGCTTCCACCTTTAAAACATTATTTAAGAAAACTGGAAACTATGGTATAGTCATAGTTTGTGCCTTTGGAAAGCAACAATGTCTGCATGCTCACATGTGATTTCAGTTAGCTCTTTCTAGCCAGTATGGCTGATGGGAGAGGGCTGGGAGGAGTTGCAGAACAACAGTAGACACAGTGGTGTCACTAGCTGTGGTCAGTGGCATCACTAGAGGGTGGTACATGGGAGGGCACTGCCTTCCGAGTCCAGCATGGACTCAGAAGGCTTGTGGCAGGGGCACTGCCTTTTGAGTCTGACCTCTGGGAAGGGCTGCAGTGGCCTTATTGGATGGGGGAGAGGGCAAGGCTGTTTTCTTCTCCACACATGCCAGGTGACACAAATCTTAGTGAAGCCACTGGTTGGAGTGTCAACTGATGTGGAGTGTGTCACCCAGAGAGCGTGCATGTTTTGCTCTCCTGTCATTACATTGCTAGGCTTCCTCCACAGGTAGGCAGCCTGACAACAGAATAGCTAGAAAGGGTATACATTCACCCCTCCAACTGCTCCACTGCCCAGCAAGGCAACCCAGTGGCAGAGCAGCTGGGAAAGGCACACGTTTGCCTCTCCTGCTGCTCGGTCATCAGCCCCCCCCCCCCGGAGGCAGCCCAGCAACGGAGCAGCCAGGAAAGCCATGCATTCACCCCTCCAGCACCAAAATGGAGGAGGACACAGTCAGATGTCATCCAGTGCGATTCATAGGAAAGAAACAATTTGCCCATCTCTACGGCTTTAGGCCTAACTACAGTCTACAGATGATGATAACAGCAAGTTTGAAATAGCTTTTTTAGGACTTGTCATAATCAACTGGAAAACATTACAATGCTTGGTAAAGTGGAAAGCAGTAAGAAAAGACAGAGACTGCACTATAGGTGGGTTGATTCAATCAAGGAAGCCACTGCCCTGAGTTTGCAAGACCTGACCAGGGCAGTTGGTGACAGAGTGCTCTTGAGGTGTCTCATCCACAGGGGTCACCATAAGTCAAAGTCAACTTGAAGGCAAATAACAAAAATAGTCCTTTCTTAACAACTACAAGCCATGAGTGGGTCCTAATATGGATCAGGACTGAAACATAGGATGTGGGCAATCTTACTCTTTCTTCACACATTGTTTTCCTGTTGGCATTCACCCTGAGCCAGCACTTTTTCCTCTGTTGGCAATAGCACCTTTAGGAATAAACGTTGGGGAGGAGATCCTTTGGGAACATTTTTGGTCCTTCTGGCATATTTGGTACTTACATCTTTGTAACATAATGTAATGTAAGGTAATGGTGTTTTACATCTTTTACAAGCCTTACATATTTTTGTGGGCAATAACATTTTCAGTCTTAGCATTAACTGTGACAGAGACATACACAGGGGAAAATGAATGAGCAAAATGGGATTGAATCTTTGTTTTGCGTATGTACACTGATCTCCCTTACAGAAATCGAAACAATTTACACTATGAATGGAGTTTCATCCAGGAATGTAACCAGCAATTGTAAAAACATATTCCATTGTGCTGGTCATTTAAATACTTATGCCTGAAGGAGAATTCTACATTCAAAGCTTTCAAACATGACTGAACTAACTAATCCAAAAGAAGCCATTATTTCGCCTTTTCCATTTTGCAAAATCACCACCACAGCTACAAATGCTCTGGTGCTCTCAAAGTATGAAAAATAAATGAATACCTGTAAAACTTTCCAGCATAAAAGTCAAATTGTATGAATTCCACTCCTCACCTCCACAGCTTTGAAACTGATGCATATTTTGTTATAGGCACAAATAGCTGCTTACCTAGGTGTTCTACTCACATGAGTAGCCTAGCAATGAAGCTGGGACCTCACACAGGTTCCCACCTGCTACCCCACAAAAGCCTGTTCTCTCTCTTTGACAGTCAGCCATCATTTCTGTATTCCAAATGAAAGCAATGACAGTAAATACATAGGGCAACATGCACACTCCAAATACTACTGGTTACTGGGAAACGTATGGAAAACCCCACAAACTTGAATGTATTAATCCTCCATTTATTGTCTTTATCTGCAAGTTATGTTTCTCCATTTCCCTAGTTTCCAAAGCACGTTTTCTGCAAAAGAACTAAAAAGTGTTAGAAAGGAGAGCTGCAAGGGGAAGCCATCATGTTTAGCATCCACCTTCACATTGCCAATGTCCATGTCCCCTCTCCCTCCAGCTCAGCCAGATAGTATATATGGAAAGAAATACATGATTGGGAAACCTGAGTTTTCTGCTGAACTTGTGGTTCCACCTTGAAAGTCAATTCATACATTACAAGACTTACAGCACATTCATAACTGCTTAGGTGTGCTCCTAGTTTTGTGACAAGTTATTCATCTCCCAGTCTGACATTTTCCAATAACTAATTCAGTCTGCGAAATACAAAAAGGGATGGTTGTTTGTTATGGTGGAAGGAAGGACATTTCCCCCCTTACAAACAACATTATTTCATACTTCTGTTTCATACACATAAAAGACAATGATGCTGAAGGAAGCTCCAAAATATTTCCCTATGTTCAAGCCATTATTGTGTCACAATACATTTCTTTTGGTTTCAATACCTTCTACTCTGAATTACTACTATCTGAAAATGTACAGGAACTTTCCTCCTGACTGACTTAAACATTACTTATACTTATGCAAGACTGCAGCATGGATAACTGCCTGAATATAAAGGTGAAATGGGGTAACACAGACTTCTCCTCATTCTGTCTTCAGAGTGAAGATGACTGAATTCTATAGAGTACTGCTGAAGATACAAAACAAAACAAAAAAAGATTTTGAATTCAAGAAGTAGAAGCTTAGCAGTTTATGTCCTTAACCTTTTGGGAAAGAATCTCTGTTAATCTAAAATCATGGAAAAATAAGAACTGAAGAATTGGACACTAACAACTGTTGCACGTTTGTCAAGGATACGCAGATAACTTCAGGTCTGGGATTAACATTAGTGAATCTGGCAAGCATGCAATAATAAACTCCCAAAGCTTCACCGATAGCATTAAAGACCTGCTAAATATCTTTTTGACACCTAGACATAATGGTGGAGCAATCTAAACAAATGTAAAATATCTGAACAAAACCCACTTATATATCAGTGCAGATAGAATATGTCTAATTTAACAATGGCTTAAAAACAACAACATTGACAAGTCACCCCAGTCTTGATTAATAGTAAATTCCCAGGCACCTATCTGCAAAAATAAAAACTGATAGTGGCAGTGAAGAACCTTAAGTCATTATTTATTTATTTGAGTAATTGGTGCCCCCCCCCAAAAAAAAAATCAATTGGCACAGCTAAATTTATGTACCTTTAATTTGAATTTAATTTGAATTCATTTGAATATGAGACTTCTAAGGATAGACTTAGAAACTGAAAACAGTAGTTTAAATGTGCTTAACATGACATAATGACACTTCTCAGATGCCTGATAAAAATCTACCCCTTATTTGACACTCCATTTCCCAATACCAGAATTAACTAGGGCAAATTAAAATAACTAGCAAGGTATTAAATAGTTTTCCCCCCTGTTAATCTTGCAAACTAAAAGGGAACCAGGTACAGTTCTCAATTACCTGAGTGTCATAGCATAAGGAAATACAAACAAAAAATCAGACAAAATGAAAAAATGTGCATTGTTGTTACTTGCGTGACTTGTAAAGTTCAACTCAAAGCATATATATGAAGGAAGTCACATTAATTCCAGATGTATTTGTAGCATGGTAAGAGAATATGGTATTGTACCCTTAAGGAATAACTGGCAGAAGCCTCACATATTTTATACAATGTCTGAAGCCACTGTTAATAGCTGAGACTATGATTTTTAATATGATATGCTAATTGGTTCCTGAGTGAAAATTGAAAAGAAAATGAGGAACTTTTTTAATAACTGGATTTTAATAACTTTTGATAGATTTTAATAACTGGATTTTTTTTTTTACCACAAACAAATATTATTCAGTGAGTTCACCTGTCTAATCTAGAAAGCTCAGATTCAAGCACTCTGATCAAATCATTGGGTTGTTTATGGCCTTGGCAACCGTGTGTGTGTGTGTAAACATGCCTGAAGATTTAAAAGACAGCAATGTTTTTCTATCTGTTTAATGAAAGATGTTGGAGTCATGTTTGCACCCTTTGTCCAGTTCACCCAGTTCCACGTGTCTAGGCCCTGAGTGTTATAACTTAGAGCCAATACACTCTTATGTCTACTAACATGTTAGTCCTACTGTGTTCTGTGGGGCTATACTGAGATGAAACAGATGACTCTGTTTTTTCCCCCCAGGAATTGGGGAGTTTGAGGTCCAAAGGTTAACTTTTCCAAGCTTTATGGAATTCTGCATGTATTAAACAGAAGTGCACTGTTTCTTCACTTGGAGTCTAATACTACTTCTTGTGTCCCAGAGCTAAATCTTGGAATTGAAATAAATTGTGTTGCAAGTTTCCACTTGAGTTTGACTAAAATTGAACTACAGATTTCATACTTTTTTTTTTTTGTAAGCATCACCTAAAGGACAAAGGGAGAGGATATTGGTGTCACATTGGTCATCTGAATTTGTGACTAAGAGTTATGCTGCTGAGTCCTTTCTTGGAAGATGCCTACATAGTATTCTTACAGAATAATTTAAAAGAGATGGAGCATTCTTGCTCTAAAACTCCTATGAGAGAGAGGAGAATTAAGCATCCTCAGCAAATCAGAGTAGGCAGAGTCCAGGCAAAGTTAAGCACTTTGAAATCCTTCAGCTCACAAGAGGATTGATTTACACATGAGCCTAACTGTCACATAAAGTAATTTCATTTAAAATCATACAGCTTCGGCTGGACAGTCATATTTTTTAGTTAAATATTGACCCCTTAAATGAAGGGACTATCCTCCATAAGAACTCTATATCCATCTGGTGTGTGAAATTCAATGGGCACTAAGTGCATGCAGTGAGTTTAGAACCACAAAAGAAATGTGTCTGTGTGTGAGTGTGCATGCATGTGCGCAATGCCTCACGTTGCCTGTGGACTTAATGGCAACCCCATGAATAGAGTTTTCTTAGGCAAGAAATACTCAATGGTGGCTTTGTCACTTCCTTCATCAGAAATATAGCCGACAGTAACAACAGGACTAAGTCTAAAGTCTTCCACATCATGTATCTGGATCTCTTTAGGTTTAGTTTCAGCTCACTTCCTACAATATCAGTAAACTGTAACATATTCATCCTCACTGTATCTGTCTTGTTGAACTAGTGCATTTGAGATAGAATTCATAGGCAAAACATGCTATTACTTTTTGGCACAAAGGTAATGCTAGGAAATAGATGGATAAAGGGATGACCCAGTCAGAGTTAAGCAAATTTTACCTTCATGGTTGCCAGGCATGAATTGAAATCCCTCCCTTTAAATGCACTAGGATGTGGAGCCAGTTTCTATCCTTGCTGACCAGTTAGTATAAGTTCCATGGATTTCAAAGCAGGGAAGGCTGCAATGCTGTGCACGCACAGCAGAGTATGCCCCACTGAACACAGTCTACAGTCAAGTCTGAGATAGTGTGTGTGCAGTTACCTGTGAGGGACTCCCACAGAGTTCAGCTTCCCAGCGCATATACACACCATCAAGCTGTTCATGCCAGGGAAGTGAACTTAGGAAGAACCAGTGCCTCATGAGAGCTACAGTCTCTCTTCAGCAGGGCTTGCTGGAAGGATAAAGAAGGAACACAGAGGCCTTCTCCATCCTTCAGTGTCCTGGGCTTGGAGTGCCTCATGTTAGAACACCAATTCCCAAACTCTGGTCTGCCAGATGCTTTGAACTTCAGTTCCCAGAAGCCTTAGCCATTGTGGCTAATGGTCTTGGATTCTGTTAGCCCAAACACCTGGAAGGCCAGAGCTTGGGAGTCAGTAGAAGATCAAGGGTGACTACCAATGCTTCCCTGCTGTGAGGAGATCAAAACCCTCCAGCCCAAACCCAAAGAAGTGAAGCCTTGAGACCATTTCAAGGAGTGGGGGCACAGCTTGCATATGAGACTCCATTCCCTCTAAATACTGCAATACTGGGATGCCCCCACCAAATCCAGTTTGACACCGCTAGAACTGCCATGAGTCCATGGTACAGGATTCTGGACATTGTAGCTACCAGGTGCCTCCACCTCCTTCTCCTCCTCTTTCCTAGCTCTTCAGGAGGCAGCTCTGGTTTGGTGCTCAAAGCACCAACTACAATGCCCAGTATTCAACAGCACGGAGCCATGGCTGTTAAAGTGGTGTCAAATCAAGCTCTGGTGCCACAACCGATTGCAATGCCCAGCATTCCAGGGCATGGCAACATGACAGTTAAAATGGTATCAAACCAAGCTTTTGGTGCCACAACCATTCCCGCTGCCAGCATGCCAGAGCATGGAGCCATGGCAGCTAAAGTGGTGTCTAACCAAGCTCTGGTGCCACAACCAACCACAAAGCTCAGAATCCCATAGCACAGAGCTATGCCAGTTAAAAGTGGTGTTAAACCAGGCTCTGGTGCCACAACTGACTCCAATGCCCAGAATCCCATAGCATGGAGTCATGGCAGTAAAAATGGTATCAAACCAAGCTCTGGTACCACCACCAACCCTCAATGCCCAGAATCCATATGCCAGTTAAAAGTGGTTTCAAACCAAGCTCTGATGCCACCACCAACCCCAGTGCCCAGATGGCAATTGAAGTGGTGTCAAACCAAGCCCTTGTGCCAGAACCAATTCCAAAGCCCAGCATCCCAGAGCATGGAGTCGTGGCAGTTAAAGTACTGTTAAACCAGGCTCTGATGCCACCACCAACCACAAAGCCCAGAATGCCAGAGCATGGAGCTCTGCCAGTTAAAAATGGTGCCAAACCAGACTCTGGTGCCAGCACCACCAACTGCAATGCCCAGCATGCTCAGAGCATGGAGGCAGTGCAAATGGTATCAAAGCCAAGCTCTGGTGCCACCCCCACCAGACCCAGTGCCCAGGCGTCCAGAGCATGGAGCCAGGGGCAGCTGGAGCGGTGGGGAAGCGGCCTCTTCCTTCTTGTGGGGCTGTTACCTGTGGGGGGCTGCCCCTTCCCCTGCCACCGCCTTCCCTCCTCCTCCTCCTCCTCCTTCGGGGCAGGGCGCTGCGGGCTCTTCCTTGAGCTGCCGGAGGACCAGCGCCTTCTCGGGCGCCTCCTCCAGGCTCTCCACGTAGAAGAGGGTCCGCGGGGGCGGCAGCAGAGAAGAGCCGGGGGCCCCGAGGAGCCGGGTGGCCCCGTTGAGGGGCGCCGAGGAGGCAGCGCAGGAGGAGGAGGACGACGACGATGAAGAGGAAGAAGAGGAGGCTTTCTTCCAGAAGGCGCTGCCTCCGCTTCCGCCTCGGTCCCTGTCCCTGTCCTGGCTCTTGAGGAGGCGGCTCTGGCTGGGCCCCCAGTGCTCGAAGCTGCTGTCCGGCTGCAGGCAGCCGCCCGCCGAGGAGGCCGCCGGGTGGCTGAAGAGTTTCCAGCGGAGGCGAAGGATGTGCTTCACGTCAAAGTCCTTCCTGCTCGAGTTCGACATGGTGCCTGAGGAGGAAGAGGAGGAGGAGGAGGAAGGAGATGAAGAGGAGGAGGAGGAGGAGGAAGAAGAAGAAGGGGAGGAAGAGGAGGAGGAGGAAGAAGAAGAAAGGGAGGAAGAAGAAGAGGAGGAGGAGGAGGAGGAGGAAGAAGAAGGGGAGGAAGAGGAGGAGGAGGAAGAAGGGGAAGAAGAAGGGGAGGAAGAAGAAGAAGAAGGGGAGGAAGAAGAAGAAGAAGGGGAGGAAGAGGAGGAGGAGGAAGAAGGGGAGGAAGAAGAGGAGAAGGAAGAGGAGGAAGAAGAAGAGGAAGAAGGGAAGGAAGAGGGGGAGGAGGAGGAGGAAGGGTGGCGCAGGCCAGTGGCCCCTTCCTCGCTTGGAGGAGGAAGGAGGCAAGGAAGCAAGCCTCTGGGGAAAGGCGAAGGGAAAAGGGAAAGGGAAATCTGGGGAAGGGGGTTAGGAAATTGGGAAACCTCCCAGAGCCTCAGCTGGAAGATGGAGCAGGAGAGCTGAGGGGGAGAAGGGGCCAAAGAAGGAGGGATGGCGGGAAAAAGCTCTCCTGGATGGCGGCGGGGAGGCTACAGCTTCCTCTCCTTCCCTCTCCAGCTCCGCTTCAGCACCAGCTTCTGAGGAGAGCAGGTGGCTGCTGCTAGAGCTACTGCTGCTGCTGCTTCTTCTTCAGCAGCAGCAGCGCTCAAGTGAGGAAAGAGCCTGGAGTTATAAGTCTCTCTCCCTCCCTCTTCCTCTTCCTCCTCCTCTTCCTCCGTTGAAAGTTGCGTCGCCTTTCCCAGGAGGGCTCCTTGGCCGAGGCGGGAGGCGGCGGGGCTGGCTTTATAGGCGGGAAATGGGGGTGAGGGGGGGGGGTCTTCTCTCTCACACAAACACAGAGAGAGACAGCTGCCAGGGTCCTGGCTGAAGCCTCCTCCTCCTCCATCTCCAGCCCCGCCATGAAAAGGCTGCAGATGTTCAGAGCAGCCTTGGGCTGGAGGAGGGGGGGGCAGAGGACCCTCAATTTAAGAGGGGAAATCTGGTGTAATAATAATAATAATAATAATAATAATAATAATAATAATAATAATTACTATCCAGGATTATTGCAGATATCACAGCTCTTCAGAATGTCTTAAAATATTTCGTGTCCTAAAACAAAAGCAACAACAAAAACAACAACAACAACAACACTGTCCCCCAAACGCACATCCCTAACCTCTTCATGCTTTTTGGTCAGTTTGCCCAGACACCAAAGGAAAATGCCAGCAACTTTCAGTCTCTCCTGCCGCTCATGTTGAGAGGCTCAGAGCAAGCCATGCATGGTCTGGAAACCATGCAGCCCTATGAGGAGAGACTGAGGGAGCTGGGGATGTTTAGCCTGGAGAAGAGAAGGCAAAGAGGTGATATGATAGCCCTGTTTAAATATTTGAAGGGATGTCATATTGAGGAGGGAGCAAGCTTGTTTTCTGCTGCTCCAGAGACTAGAATGCGGAACAATGGATGCAAGTTGCAGGAAAAGAGATTCCACCTCAACATTAGGGGGAACTTCCTGACAGTAAGGGCTATTCAACAGTGGAACAAACTCCCTCAGAGTGTGGTGGAGTCTCCTTCCTTAGAGGTCTTTAAACAGAGGCTGGATGGCCATCTGTCGGGGATGCTTGGATTGAGAGTTCCTGCATGGCAGGGGGTTGGACTGGATGGCCTTTGTGGTCTCTTCCAACTCTGTGACTTCATGATTCTAAGCCAGGGGATTGCTTGATCATAGGATCTGATCATGTGCTATATGTTTCCACTAGAAGCAGACGTTACCCGGCAGGTGGATCCCCACAAATGGATCTATTGTGGGTTACCAACTAATAACACAAGCTTCAATGTTAAACTTTACCTCTCATGCTAATGCTATACCACTGTTTATTTATTTCTAAGGATCCACATCATGCTGAGGCTGCACTGCATACTCTACAGTGTACAGTGCAGAGTCCCCACCTTGATCTATGTGAAGATGGAGCCCTGGTGGCGCAGTGGGTAAATGCCTGTACTGCAACCATTCACTCGAAACCACAAGGTTGCGAGTTCAAGACCAGAAAAAGGGCCCAAGCTCGACTCAGGCTTGCATCCTTCCGAGGTCGCTAAAATGAGTACCCAGACTGTTGGGGGGGCAAATTAGCTTACTTGCTAATTAGCTTACTTGCTGTTCACCGCTATGATCTTTGGAATAGCGGTATATAATAAAAAATTATTATTATTATTATTATCATTATTATTATTATTATTATTATTATTATTATTATTCTGTTGCATTCCCATTTTCTCTTTCTTGTTACCCACCTTTTCCAAGTTTTGACTGATGGTGATAACTTTGACAGCAAGTGTAGCACAATCTTTTCCAATATAAGCCTCTACGAACCTATCTTGTTTTAAGGTGTGTGTTTGTTTTTACGTGGTTGCTAACTGTATAACCACAGCTTTTCTTGCTCTATGACCATTTGGCAGGAATGAAAATCCTTCAAGGAAAGTTCCAGCCTGACAATGCCCATCGGTTGTTCCTCCCTTAAAGGACAGAAGGAGAAAGTTATGTTCACCTTTAAAATCCCTGTAAATTTTTGCAGCCAAGATCTGTGAACAAGACGCAGCGGAATTGTAAAATTATCACCACAAATCTGGAAGTGTTCCATTCGGATAGTATTATTATATGTAAACCTGTAGGAACCTTTCTGAAAGCATGCCTATGGAGAATAATAATCTTACTACAGATATTTATACTTCTTTCTTTATCATACATGGAGGTAAAACAATGTACAGAAACTAGGTAGATCTTTGAAAACCAAGGAAGAATTCTTTATAAGCCATTCTCGTAAACTGAAATGTTGTTGAACAAATATTTTCCCAAATAAATAAATAAATAAAGATAAACTTCGCACATTTCAATAAATGTAAGCTTCTCTATGCCCACTTTGCACATTACATTCTTTCTATGGGATCTGAAGAGCATCTGTGTCTCCCATTTTACATGACATCTCAAAACAAGAGACTGACTATTTCTTTTCTACCCTAAGACATACTGAACATTTTATAAAGGTTGACAGATAAAAAAAAGCTTATCAACCCACAATGAAAATGTGAGGAACCATTAGTCTTTAATGTGTGAAATGGCCCTGACTGATAATCTGGAGTCTTTGCATGGAGTCAGAGTATTCTGAATTAAAGACACCATCAATTATTTTTTATGGTTTAGCAAGGCTAACTTTTAGAAACTGATGTGTGAGTTTCCCACTTTGTTTCAGATAGCACATAATTGTTTCTCAGGCAGCCATATACTTGTACTCACCATATTAGTACTAAGCCGCAAGTTAAATACAGTAATAAATTAAATGGACACAGGTATTGGGCACATGGCCCAAAGGTGCAAATCATTTTTAGTTTCAGAAGCTGATTCTTTATCCTGGAATAGTTATAATACTTTCTTTCCTAATAATGGGATATTATAAAGAAACATAACACACTTGAGATGAACTGTGTGTTTAGTGGGGAGAGGGGGTAAGCAGCCTCTGCTTTGTGGCATAATCTTTAATCAATGTAATAATTAGCCTATCAATTACACTAAAAATTATGCTGCTTCCACCAATGAAATTTGAAAACCGCCCACCATTACAGAGGTTAAATACTGGTACTGCAGCCACAAAGTTGTGAGTTCAAATCCACAGGGCTCCAGGTTGACTCATCCTGCCATCCTTTAGTAGGTCAATAAAAGGAGTACCCAGATTGTGGGGGCAATGGGCTTAGATGTTGTAAACTGCTTTAGAGAATGCTTAGTTCACAGTGGTATAGAAATGTAAAGTGCTATTGCAAAAGTGGTACCACTGGTTAGCTATTATTCTGATACTGACCTTGAATTGGATATGCCATATTTTTGTTTAAAAAGGAGACAGTGAACAAATGTGAATTTCCCCATAATTATAGCATGATGATGACTTTGGGAGCAGGGGCTTATAGGCTGCAGCACCCAGTTTAGGAAACTTCTATTCCAGAAATACTTGTTCGCCCATTCTCTTTATGCTTTCCAGAAAACAACAACTACTGGTTCGTTTCAGTGCACATTTATTCAAATGCCATTTCCTGCTGACAGAATGTTTTCTTGATCTTTGCTTCCAGAATAATATATTAACTCTCTTTTAACTTTCCTTATTATTCTGTGTGCATTTGGGTACTTAATTTCATGGATGTAAACTGCCTAGGGAGGATTTTTGAGGGCTTAAAGTTATGTTTTATTTTTAAAAAAAATGGGAGGAATCACTCCTGTGGAAAATCTATTGCTGAGAAAAGTTTAAAGATGCACTCTTTAAGGACTGAGTCAAAAAATCAAGCTTGCTACTTACTATCAAGAGATATCTGACAAGTGTAGCTATCACATTCTTTTTAACTGGTTCCAAGACAGCTTACATGGTCATAAACTGCAATAAAAATGCACAACCACAAAATGGAAATTCAAAGAGCTGGAGTCATAAGCAGGAGTATCAATCATATGCTCAACGATCGGGATCAGGTTATAGGTTAAAGACTTTTCCTGCAAGATCCATTAATTAGTGTTATGGCCTTACTTTCTTGTTGTAGGAAGAGATATTCAATAGAGGAGAACACAATATGTGGGGTAGACAGAAAATGCAGGGGAAGTGTGCTACTTAGCTTTCTGCTTGTCATTTTTAATGCGGGTAGACAATTGTGAATATTATATTCTCTCACAACATAGACAATGGCTTAGTGACATTTACTCACCTGAGCAGAGGCATTTTGAATTGGAGCATGTGTAGAGAATGAATACATTGTGGTTAGAAACTAGGAGAGAAATATATCTGGATAAAAAATAGATGTTTATGTTTATAAATATAAATAAATATATTAAAAAAAAGAAACTAAAAGAGAAAAGAGTATGGCATGGCAATGCCTTCCAGCTCATAAATCATCATATAAAATGCACAAAAGACTGTAAAGTGATACACACAAAAGCTACAGACCATTTTTCTTACTGAAATTGTGTATTTGGAGGAGTAAAGGACTCTCCTTCTGTGGGAAAAATACATAAAATTTGTTCCAAGTCTTCTTTTTTTTCAGTTCAAAGTTTTATTCTTCCTCCAAAGTAAAACCAAAAGAGTATCATACTAAGTTCATACTATTGCAGTTGGCACAAGGTGAGGAATGACTTTCTTAAATCATCTAGGAAAATTTTTGTGCCTTGTTCATGAATAAACTACAGCTTCAAAACCCTATTTGTAAAGCACAGATGCTAAGTACCTGGGACAACGGTTTCAGTTCTTTTTGACTTATCACCAAGCTAGTAAATCCAGTTACAGCCTTCTGTTAAGAGTTGCCCTTGTTTCTAGAAAAAAAGCTATGTGTTTTGTCATAATGAGAAAATGGGCCCATTTTCAGAGGAAGAAAAATCACCATTTTGCATTTTAAATATTGATTTGTTCCATAACAGTTACACTATGAATTTCCACATGTCATGATTTTGTTTTAACCATTCAGTGATGAAACAAGTAAAAAAAAAATCACTTTAAAACAAATATTAAAGACAGGGCATTTATTGCCAATGCTGCAATGAGTTATTAAGGAAACCTCTGTGGCAGTTATGTGAGAGCTATTGTGTTCCCAGTTAATTTTACTGGGCCTTGGTAGGAAACTATGGGGTTATTCAGATGGTGAAAATAATCCTGATAGAATGTGGGTTGAATGTTTGTTGTTCACATGCATTTCAAATCATCCAATTAAGTTGGAGGGAGGTCTGCCAAAAAAATGACTTAACCTGGAATAATAAATCTCAGTTTTTTTACTGAGTTTCTCCCAAAGATTGGCATTGTCAACTGTGTGAATAACCAATATGAATAGACCTGGGATAACCAGGATAAAATTCTTCATGCGTTGAACATGTTTTGAAGACATCCACATCATCTACTCCTTCTTTATTCACAGTCTGATGCACATGAGTAACAGAACTCATAGAGATGCACATAGACATAGTTCTGATAAAAAAAATGTGAACAACAAAACCGGAATGCATGAGTGTGAATATTTCCATAGTTGCAGTAAAAACAACAGTGTCTGAATAACCTCTATCATGGTCCCAGTGATGAATAGCTAATAGATAATAGTGGAAGTGATACCAATATCAAATTTCTGTAAAATAAATGATTTCATTTTTTTTAAAAAATATGAAACAATATCAAATAATTTATATCTGTGTCTTTTGACTTCCAGATTAAATAAATATACTAAAATGTATTTTTTAAAAAATAAATTCTCTCTTGCTTTTGACTTTGAGCTCAGTGAAATATGAAGTTGCTGAAATTATTTCTTCATATCTAATTACATGCTCCATTCACCATTATTTTGCTTAGAGGGTTGCAGGCATGGCAGCTTTAGCATGAGCCCATTTGAAATCAGGATACATTTGTTGGCTACAGACCAAAGATATGTTAGGAAATGGGGGGGGGGTCATAATCACGTTTATAGCATTAGGGCACTCTCACTTACCACACTCAATATTTTCACGCATTGCATACTGAGGGAAATTTTATAGAATCTGACTAGTTGTGTTGATGCTGTAAATGTTCATAAGTGGAGAGACTGGGTATCACTAAACCACAGAGCTGCAGCATGCTATGCATTCTCCCCATTCTCTTTGGTCTCCTTAACTCTGACTAAACTCTAGATCAGTGATTCCCAAAGTGGATGATACACCCCCTTTGGGGGCAGTGAATAGATCCAGGGGGGCAGTGAGGAGAAAAGGGGAGGCAGCAGAGGGGGCCTTCAGTTAAAGTATTAGACAAGGGGAGCCAGCAGCCTTTAGAACCATGGTATGGATGAGGGCAGCGTGAAACTTCTTTTCAGAGTCCTTTAAAACAGCCTCATGTTTCTTGCTCTTCACCTCCCCACACAAGCATATTTCCATAGTTGCATCCTTCACTAGTAATAGCAGCTGGGAAACTCCCACAAGGCTTGGATGTGAGATATCACTTCTGTGGCTTTGACCAGTGTCATTTTGGGACAGACTGATTGATTGGAGCCAGGTGTTAGAGCGCATGGTGGCCAGTGAGAAGTGCTAACAAAAAGGAGCTTTCTGTTTTGGGATCCTGCTTATGCTTTGTGAGCTTTTCCAGGGCTTGGTTGGCAGGTTGGAGTTGTACTGCTGTTTCTGCTTTCTTTTGTCAGGCAGGTCATGAGAAGAGGACACAAAAGAAACAATGTACTTGAGGCTGTGTGGGGAAGGTACAAGGAGTGGGAGGAATATCTGGGTCTATTCTCGGAAAGAGTCTTTTGCCTTGAAGCAGCTCCGGTGGTTAAAATATTTTCCTCTCCCCATCCATGCTCATCTCCAGTCCAGAACATGTGGCCTCTGTAACCCCCCTGCCATCTGTACCCACATCCGTCCCCAAGTCCTTCCTCACTGAGGAAGAGCTTTTCCCTTTGCACCTGGTCATCTTGGGAGCTGCAATTGAATAGCTGACTGAGTAGTGACTAAAAGGCCTCTTGCCACACTGACATTTGGCACAAGGCAGTGGTGTCACTAGGACTCATATCACCTGATATCATGGGGTCAACCCACTTATGGTGTCACCCTGCATGCCCTGTCATGATACCACTGCCACAAGGTCAGCACAGGTGAGAGGCTTCTCAGTCATTTCTAAGACTCTCATTGGTTGCTGTTCCAAGGGTGACCTGGTGGCAAAGGCTGTAGCGATTGATATTGGCTGTTTGGAATCTGCAGTAGAACAGTAGACCTAAGATCAAGAAATACTTGTTAGGGCGTGCTAGGTTTGTCTTCCAAGAGAAAAGGGGGGGAGTAGCCCCAAAAAGTTTGGGGACCACTGTTCTAGATAAACCAGCATGAATAGCTCCTAGCTAGCTTCTCTTCCAGGTGAAACATTGTGGTTCCTTTTCAATGTATTAAAAGGAATAGGATGTTGTCTGAGCTGTGGTATTCCAGCCAACCAGCCAGACATTAACCCACTGCTGTCTTTATGCTCCCACAAATCCCATCAAGTAGCCTATAATCAATATTTTAAGACTTGTGTCTTACATTGCTGGATTTTGGATTTGCCAATTACAGTTTATACTGTCGATTGCTAAAAAAGAAATGGTAATGCCACAACATTTGATTATCCTGATGTGTAACCCATGCTAAGCATAAAAAGCCACCATCATGTTAATGCATGGACAATCAAGTGTTATTGGTCCACTCTAGTAAAGAACAGAATACTATATATGCATGAGATTACTGTTTTCATATCATTAGCACAACACCCAAGATGCAGTACATCTTCACATGAAAAATGCATAAAGAATAATGTATGGATTTAAAACTACAGATTGCCTGGATTGTTGCAACACCGAGCAAAAGCAAGTTTGATAAATAGTTTGGAAACTTCAATTTCAGCTCTTAGGCATGGAAAGAACTGGGGAAATATTCACTGATAATGAAAGAGATTACAGGGAAGATGTTTGATACATTGTTGTGCTGACATTACATGCTATCCTTTCTAGATGCTTTATTGCTGTGGTTGTTCTTTTGTACTTTCCAAAATATTAAATCCTTGAGTATTTAGGACAGGGCAAGAGAATATATTCATCCAGGTAACATCAAAATATACCTTTTGTTATAGACACAGAAATAATTCTGTTTTGTAGGTTCTTCTTTCCATTCCATTCCCAGAATGCGGAAGGGTCCTATACAGTGATAGGGACTGAAGATAAATTTATTTTAGTATATTTTTTTATAATAATTTACCAAAATCTATAAATATTTCAATATTTATCATTTAAAGAACTTTAAAAAACCCTATAATGGTTGTGATAGAAAGTGAAAGAAAGTTTTCATCTTTAGGGCTGGAGTCCTATTGATATCCCTATTGATAGTCCCAGCTAGAGTAGACATATTGAAGCAATGGTATTTACATTAGTATTGACTCAGCTTTCAATAATTAAATTATCAGGTCTATTCTAGTACAGATTTAGGCCAATATTATTTATTTACGTATAATCATATATATATATATATATATATATATATATATAAAGCCACAGATATGAATTTGCAGGATCTAAGCAGAGCAGTAGTAGACTGGAATTCTTGGAGATGTCTCATCCACAGGGTCACCATGAATCAGGATTGATGCAAGGATTGTTAAAAAAAAACATGTATAAAATACACTGGAACATATTTTTAAAATACTACCTTCCACTCTCTGTTTATGGTCATACTGATCCAGATCTGAGAGCCACATGATTCCTAACAAGGAAAAAAAGATAGCACGTTCTCAAACCCACACCCAGTTATCCATATCATATCCAAAGATATGAATATAACTTAACTATGCAGAACTTCAGCCCTAAATTGATTAGCTTTACATAAAATTACCCTCTTTAAATATAGAAGTAGTCATATATAAACATATAACAAGTTAAAAAACAAACAACGCAATCCTCCATATAAAGAATTCAAAGCCTACAATTTGCAAGAACCAATGCCTAAAGAAGACAGTAACATATAATACAATTGTATGTGGTAGCCAGTCTAGTTTTCTGGGAAATTACAGACTTAAATGAGTCCACTGGGTGTTTTGAACCACTATTTTGAATTACTGGGAACTCCAGTTTAAAACAGAAATCACTTTATGCAGAACATATTTGATTCAGCATACAGAAATACACTTTAAGACATGAGGCATTTTATACCGTATCTTATACTCTAATTTGCATCAGAAAATACCTCAGAAATGATGCAAAACAATTTTACAAGATGAAGTCAAAGGCTTTCAAGGCCAGCGTCCATAGTTTTCTGTGGGTTTTCTAGGCTATGTGGCCATGTTCTGGAAGAATTTATTCCTGATGTTATGCCTGCATCTGTGGCTGGCATTTTCAAATGGTGGTGACATGGAAGTGTCTGTGGTAGATATATACTTCTGTGACCCTTGGTTGGGAGGAAGTGATTTACATGTTAATCTCTGTGTTAGTCTGTTGTTGAATGGCAAGCCTCAGCATGGGAAGATACGCAAGGTGGATGCATGTCTATTTAATTAGCAATCCAAATTTCTGCTGGGAACTCCCCTGAGTCTGGGTGCTGTTCATTTGCATGAAGTGAGTATTCATTTTGGTGTTCTTCAGGACTTGTTAGTTAAACTTTGTTTACTTTCAGTATTTCTTCTTTCCTGTTGAAGTTGTCCAGGTGTTTGTGGATTTCAATGGCCTCCCTGACCATGCTGACATGGTAGTTGTTGGCATGATCCAGAATTTCAGTGTTTTCAAATAACATTCTATGTTCAGGTTAGTTTATGATGTGTTCGCCTACTGCCTATTTTTCAGCAGACTGAGCCAGCCAGAAAAGTCAGCCAAAAATTTAACCAGGGCTATTGACATGGTCACCCCCAAATACCCTCTCTGACCCATTTACAAACAAGCTCCTCAGTATACAGAGTTCCTTGGGAAACTGAAATAGTGGGATGGACAATGACTAGAGCACAAATGGTGGAAAACTCAACTCCTATACAACAAGACATGATGTAGAGAACAACTTTGTCCATGCGGTTGGACCTCTGTATCTGCAGGTTTGTCATCAGCAGATTTGATGATAGATGGTAAGCCCTGTTGTCCCCAATGGCCGCACGTACATATGGGCATGCTATCAGACACAAGCACATCATGCCACCATAAGAGAGAATGGGACTTGAGGTCCCACTTTGTTTTGTATCCACAGGGGTGGGAGTGGGGTGTGCGATCCACAACAAGTGGCAATACGTGCAGCAAAGAAAGCTTTCTTTTCTGCAAGAATTGCATCTGTGAATTTACATCCAGCTGAGCTATTCAGGGTGGTGAGAGGTCTAACTCAGGCACACACACACACCTAAACCTGATATTAGAACCTTCAGTAGTTCACTGTGACACTTTTAATAACTATTTTGCAGATAAAATAGCATGTTCATTTCTATGCCACTTATCAGTGAACTTAGCACACTCTAAGTGGTTTACAATCTGTAAGCTAATTGCCAAGCTGCGTACTCATTTTACCAACTTACAAAAGGATGGAAGGCTGAGTCAAGGCAAACTGAACTCACAACCTTGTCACTGCAATACCATTATTTAACCACTGCACCACCAGGGCTCCTATATCTCTCGCATAAGAGCTGACTTAAATGCCATCTTGGAGTGGAAGTTAATAATGAGGTGTCCAGTGACTCAGTGAATGGGATTACACTGGATCAGTTTCAACTGGTGAATACTGTTGATGTGGACAAGCTGCTGGGGCAAGTAAGGAAGACAACTTGATTTCTTGACCCCTCTTGGCTGGCTGTCCAGGACAAGATGCTTCAAATACAAAATATAATGAGTGCATCTCACAGGGAAGGGAACTTTTCATCTTGTTTAAAAGAGACAGTGCTTAGACAGTGGTAAAATCTTCCTTTTTTGGGCAAGGTGATCTAAAATGCAGTTGCCTCCCAACCTCAAGTGGTCTTGGATGACACACACTTGCTCAAACCATTTCAAACCAGCTTGAGCACAGGATATGGAGCTGAGACTGCCATGGTCACCTTAGTGGGTGATCTTCACCTGAGCATTGACAGGGGGAGTGTATCACTATTGGTATTCTTGGACCTCTCAGCAGAGTTCAGTACCATTTACCATAGTATCCTACTGGAACACCTGAAGGGCTTCAGTCCTCTCTCTCAGGTAGGTTCCAGATAGTGGTGCTTTGGGATAGCTGCTCCTCAAAAGGGATCTATTATATAATGTACCACAAGTTGCCATTCTATCCCTAATGCTATTCAACATCTACATGAAACTGCTGGGAATGATCATCCAGAGGCATGGAGTGGGATGGTATTAGTAAGCTGATGACACCCAAATATACTACTCTATGCCTTCAGAAACAACTTCAGCTAGATAGTGTATCTCCTCTGAATGAATGCTTGGAAGAGATAATGGACTGAATAAAGAAAAACAAATTGAAACTGAATCCAGACAAGACATAGATGCTCACTATCAAGGGTCTTAATCTGGGGCTGGAGGTGTGTCATCCAATTCGGGATAGGGATCACACTCCCTTGATTGCCTGTGTTTGCAGTTTGGGAGTGCTCCTGGATCTATCCCTCCAAATGTCAGCTCAGATAGATACAGTGGTCAGGAGCATTTGTTATCAACTTCATCTGATATGCCAACTATGCCCAGATCTAGAATCGGAGGACCTAAGGATGGTAGTGCAGGCACTGGTATCCTCAAGACTGGACTTCTGCAATGTGCTCCTCATTGGGCTACTTTTGTACCAAGTCTGGAAACTGCAACTGGTTCAGAATATGGCAGCCCAACTTGTTACAGGGACATCAAGGAGTAATCATATTACACTGATCTTAAAAGCATTCCACTGACTGCCAATTAGTTTCTGGGCAAAGCACAAAGTGTTGGTTACTACCTTTAAAGCCCTACATGGTTCAGGTCCAGGTTATGTACAGGATTGCCTCCTACCATACAATTCTCTCTGTACTCAAATCCTCTGGGAAATATTTGCTCCAACTGGCGAGGATTAGACCGGTAATAGTTTCCCAGAGGGTTTTTTTGTCTTCTGCCCCCAGATATTGGAATGACTTGCCTAAAGAGATAAAAAAAGCTGAAAACACTAACAGCATTTAAACAACATAAAAGACATATATGTTCTGGCAGGCCTAGTCAGTCAATTTTAAATCATGATTTTTTAATCTGCATATGAATTCTTATGTGAATATATTAATGATTTTATAGTGTTGCATTTTAACTGTGGGTTTTTGTTTTAAATTGTGTTTCATATTTTAATATACTGTACCCTGCCTCAAACCTTGAGGAGAGGTGGGAAAGAATAATAACAATAACAATAATCATAATTTCTGATAGCTTACTTTTCTTTGAGATGTGAGTGACAGAGACACATAAAAAGACATTTTCTGTTAGATTACCCAACTTGTGGACATTGTTGATTCCACATGATGATGATGATGATGATGATTTATCTCCCCTCCTTTACCCATGTTCCATATTGGCAGACAAATGTTATTCTGGCAAACCTTTGGCCTTTGTACTATTTACTTTTCTTTTTTGACCCACTGTTGTTTCAATCACTGTTTTGAACTTGTTGCTTTTTTGTTTCTTACATACAGAGGCACTAAACATATTTGCTTGTCTCAAACCTCATTGCACTTACTAGGAAGTAATTCCCATTGAAATCCCTGGGATTTGTTTCAGCATAAGCATTCTTGAGATTAAACTTTAAAAACAGTTTTCAAGAACATCTAATGGATCAAAAAGGCATTAAAATAAACAACAATAAAAATGATTGTCTTAAGCAATTTTTAGCAAATTGAATAACATGCTTTCTTATATACTGTTCCCTGCTATTATCACTCCTGCAATTAGAGAAGGAAAGTGGCACTTTTCAATATAAACAGAAATACACAAAAGAATATATTACGTCAGAGACCTTTAAACAGAACTAAAAAGGTTTGTTTGTTTTTGTTTAAAATACAAGAACACAAGACCAGCTTTGAACAGTTGCCTACCTTTAGAATTACATGTGGTTTCATCATTCTTTTCTCCAAGGATGCAACCAATAGCTTGGCAACAGTAATAATACATTTTAGAAAATGGTGTCAACCTTACCATTGTAATTAATGGTTTTCAAAGAAATCTGCAAAGTATTTTAACATCAGTTTTGCTTCTAGTAAAATAGTCTGAACCCAAAATTCTTAGAACTGGGTTACACATATAGGAATATAATTGAAATGGGTCTCTACTTTCTTTCCACATGAGGAGGTTAACCTTCCTGGACATACAATATTGGATTTACCTCAAAGTCCTCAAAGAAGGAAATTACAAAGGAAAACTAGACAGACAAACAACTGAATTAGATTAGAATGGATTAGATTAAACCCTCTGTCCTGTTCAACCTGAAAATGTTTTGTTATACAGCAGCATTTACATTTGGAAAATAAGGGCCCATACAGACAGGCCAAAATAAAGCTGCTTCAGGTCACTCTGGAGATATACTGCTTAAATGATGCATGCATCTTAAAAGGCCATAAGCTGCTCCAAAGCTGTGCTCCAGTCCTTTGGACTGAAGCGTGGCTTTGGCATGGTTTCCAGCCTTTTAGGACGAATGCATTTTCTTTTTTTGAATTTAAAGTTTTAATTTAGTTTATATTGTCACTCAATATGTTAGCATTATTTTCCCTCTTTATTATTTTTTCTTTTATTTGTTGTTATTTTTATGATTGGATGGGGGTTGGGGAAGGGAATTTCTCTAGAATGAGAATTTTATTGTATTTTTTATTGTATTCTGTAACCATGTCCCTCTGACTTTCTAGTAACAAACTCTGGCAAACTCTGTGCAGGGACAATGGCACATGTGCCCACAGAGAAAGCTCTGAGTGCCACCTCTGGCACACGTGCCATAGGTTTGCCATCACTGGACTAGATTATTTTATGAGAACAGACCAAATATTTTTATTTTAATTCTTTTATTCCTTTGAGTGGAAAAACTTTTGATCGATCCTAACAGCAGTGAACTTTTTCAGATATAGCTGGGGTTTTATCTAGTAGTGTCGCACATTCAGCTTCTACTTCTGAAATAATAGACAGCGGTGTTTTGAACCTGCACTAACAGCATGATCTACTAAAGTCTCTGGAAATAAAATCATGTACTTGAGAAGAGCAATTTAGATGTTACAGGTATTTTTACATCTCGTTAATCTGCAAGCATGCTCTCTAATGGGGCTAAAGAAATGACTGGAGACAATTTACCTTTTCTCTTTTTAAAAAAATAGAATGTATTAAAAATTTAGCAAAAGCCGAATCCTCAAGATCTAGCATTAAACACTATATTGAGAGTCATGTCTTGATTATATTTATTGTCATATTAAAACTATTATTAATGCCCCAGCAGAATTCTTGGACATGTCTGATTTGGCTAAATTAGCACATGCCTTAGTTATACCTTGTTTGATATACTGAAATACATTCTATATTGGATTACCTTTGAAAAATGTTCAGAAACTTCAGCTGGGCCAAAGAGCTATAATGACACTAGTGACTGAAGGTGGTTACATGGGGTCCACAAGTTTTGTTACAACAGCTTCTTTGCTGTCAGTCTGTTTCTGGGCATAATTCAAATTACTGGTTATGCCCTATAGAGCCCTCTGCACTTCTGACCCCAGCTAATGGAAGAATGATTCTACCATATGAGCTACATAGACCTTGAAATCTTTGCTGGACCCCAGATAAGAGCTGAAAACCCATACTTACTGCCAAGAAATTGAATGTTTACAGGGGGGGGGATGGTGTTTAACAACTGATACTACCAAAAGGAAAATGGGTACAGGGAAACTACACAAATTTCCATTCGTGGGGGGGAGGGGACCCAGAATGTCCTTTGAACATTCTGTTTCTATGCGATCCATATGGAGCTCCAGCTATTACTTGTTGAGGGCTGTTGAGGCATTAAGGCTCCCCATGAAAATAATTCCTTCCAAGATCTTGCGTGATTCCATCATGCAAAGATATATAGTGGCCTTGTATTTCAAAAAATGGTGATGGTATCTCCTTTCTTCATTTATTTAATATAAATGAGGAGAGAGGAGAAGTTAAGCTATGTTTCAGGGGTTTTCCTTGACTCTTTGACTGTGTGTTTTTGAAGATTTTTTGGGGGGAGAGTTGTTTGTTTTTGGCCATGTGCTGTCCCTGAGTGGTGGGGCTTCTACTGAGTTATTGACTTGCTTGGGGGAGAAAGCTAGAAGCTATTCAAATGCTGCCCAAGTATTTGGAGCTCAGTCTCTGAGGTCCTGCAGCAAATTCAGTCATATCTGTAAAGGTTATTAGTCTAAAAGGGCTAAAATATAACTTCAGGGACTGAGGAAGAAGGATTTAATCATTGCCTGTGTGCAATGTTTGTCTTCTTGCCAGAAAACCTCTCTGACTACATTTGCAGCAAGTACAAACTGGTGTCTCTCTTAGGTCAATGCAGCTACATGTTGAGACTCTTCAGCACACATCAGAGAATATGAGGACTTCCTGGAGAGAACAAAAGGAGAATTGGTCCTACAGAACCAACAGGAAGAAACTGCCAGAGAAAATGAAAAAGGCTGTAACACTGAGGGAGCATTTTGGAGGACTGTCACCATCAGAAGCAGACTATGTACAAGGGACAACTAAGCCATCTCTTCCCATATTTTGCTTAGGTTAACTAGTGAAGAAGTGCAAACAAGAGATCAACAGCAAGTTGTACTGCATGCAATGGAAGGAGCCAACCTAAACACAAGTGCAGCAAGAAGAAAAGAGAAGACTGGGGCCCTGTGTGCATGGGCCAGAATACTCCAGGGGCAATTTGGATTATCCTGGCCCCAGAGCTGCCCCAACCTGTCTCCATTATCTGGTCCTCCATTCCTGCACCACAGTAGCTGTCTGCACAGGCATCCCACTGAGTCACCCAGCACATCCACTGCTGCTGCAGGTCACTCACTTCTGAGATCAGAACAAGATGCTCAGTGATTATCACATGGCAACAGGTATATTCTTAAAAACTTCTTCAAGGCTTCTGTCCTCTAGTCCTGATGTAGAACATGATGGATGTTATTCAGACTGCTTATTCAGACCCGGGTTTTGAGATGTGCATCATCTGAACAGGGCAATGCTAGAATGGGGGTGGGGGTTGAGAAGGTCTTCTGGTCTGTGTAAACAAGGCATGGGGAAAATATCTTTGTTTAAAGCTTGGCAAAATCTCATCAAGAGGACTTTAGGCTAAGGGCCCAAATGGGCAGACTGAAAAAGCCATCTTCTGTACAGCTTGGGGGCATGGCAATTAGATGATGCACACCCCCAAGATGTACAGAAGCCACATTGAAGCTACTTCCAGGTTGCCCAAACCTTTCCCAAAAAGGAGTGGATCTTTTCTGCTCCTATTTGGGTCAGCAGGGGAGGGTGCCCTGGGACCACAATGTGTGCTTGCCATGGTCCTGCAACATCTTGGGCAGGGACAGATGGCCGTCTGTTTTGGCCTCAGTCCTTGGAGGGGTTGGAGATGATAGCTTAAACATCTATCCAAAAGAACGCTCTAAACACAAGCATGTGAATTCTAGTGGAGAAGCTAAGGAAGAGAATGGGACCTACAGTAAAACTGCAGAATAAAAAATGAGACAAAATAATGCTTTAGATGTCTGTATACCAATGCACATAGTGTGGGAAACAAACAAGATGAGCTTGAAGTCCTAGTGCAGGAAGGTAAATATGATTTTATAGGTATAACAGAGACTTGGTGGGATGGCTTCTACTTCATTCACTGCATTGCTTCACTAATGAGCTGTTCACCTTTGCTGCTTTTGCATGTCTTGACATGCTATTTGGTTTATGGGCTGCTTGAACATTTTCTGCAGTACAATACATGAGAATTATTTGATTTCTATTTGATTTATTGCACCATTCCTTGAATGAACCACTTGCCTCTATGACTTTTGGATGCTCCAACATAATTATTGCTTAAAGGACTGCTTACAAGATTTCCATAAACACAAGCCCAATACAAACGGGCAAAAAACAGAGTTGAAATTAGGGCTCGGGAGCACAGAGCGACTGCACGCTCCCAAGCCCTAGCACATGATAATGGTGCGGCCCCATCTATATGGGGGCTGCCATGATGACGTACATGCGGCTCAACACCCAAATGGTGTCGTGCCGTGCGGATGTCATCAGCACGTGTGAGGGTGCCAATGGCGCCACACACGCACCCTACAAAAAACTCACCAGGAGCAGTTTCTTTTTAGGACTCCCAGATGCCTCAGCGTTTGGTTGCTGTGACCTCCATGTGGGGCAGAAAGGGGTGGCATCTCGACATTCCTTTCTGCCCATCTGTATCAGGCCACAGTTACAGAAGGAAGGGTGTGTTGCAATTATCAACAAGGTCTACAGCTATATATAGATAGTTCTTCTTTTCTAGATGTGAACATAGACCCTAGATATAAATGGCATCATGCTTGTCAGTAAATTGGAAAGTATCATTTCTACTGCAGTGATAATGTTTCATGTATATGTACCCAGATTGTTGGGGGCAATTAGCTTACAGTTGTAAACCACTTAGACACTGTTAGTTCAATATGAAGCAGTATATTAATGAAGTTGGTTTTTTTTATATTGTTAAAATGTTATAGTTTGTCATACCTACACTGTTGTATCATTTTTTCATTAGTAGTTGTAATATTTTATTATAGAAGTATTTAACATTCCAAAAAGTATTACTTGATTGCTATTCATATCATAATGAGAGCAGTTCAGAAATGGAACTAATTTCCTAGAGGGGTGGTAGGGTCTCTTTCCTTGGATGTCTTCAAAAAGAGGCTGCACAGCTACCTGAGAGTGCTTTAGCTAGAGATCCTTTAATGATCAGGGATGTTATCCCTGATGGCTCATTGGGTGCCTTTCAGCTCTATGATTCCATGAATATCATTTCAGCTTTACTGTTGTCATTGAGTCATAGTCAAGTAAATATATGGGATAGCTTCTTTCCATGGCGCACACTAGCTGTTCCAATAGTGGTGCCACCCAGTTCTCTTGTTTGGCAGGTATATATAATACAAATTATTTGCATCAACTAACATAGAACATATGTGTAAACATATGGTATCAAATGGTATCCAACCACAATACAATCCCAGACCTGACTAAGAATGTATTTTGAGCACAAAGATGCCATCAGATAGCTTACATAATCAATGAAAAATGATACAAATCAGTGACAACTGAAAGTAGAGTGGATCTCAGCTAATAATATTATTTCCCACATGCTGTTTTTATTATAATGCAATAATAGTTTATTACAACACTAATAAAATGTGGCAGCTGTGGCAGGCCAAGTTTTGAAATTGCCATATGCTCACTGAATGTTGCATTGTTCTCTGTTTAATAATGCATTTACAACTACAAACAATACTTTGTTGGCTTCTTTGTAAATAATCCAAGATAAGAATATGATTTGCACCCATTATATCATGTTTTATCATTCAGATTATTAGTGGTTTTGGTTTAGCATTAGCAAGAATAACTTACTTCAGCTTTTCAGCCAGTGACACAGAATATGAAATCTGTTCCTTGTTACTTATTGAAAATTGGTTAGTCTACTTAATCAAAAATTAAAATTGAATTCCTCTCCAATTCAGTTTCCCCTCACTCCTCAGAATTATATTTACCTCCACTTTCAATACACATGACATTTTAATGAAATATGGAAACAGGATAATGTTGTGTTGTAGGCAAACTTTAGGGCTGGCAAAAGAAAAGAAAACCAAAAATCAAACAAATGGGTCAGAATTAAGCCTGGGATGTAACTAGAAGAAAAGATGTCTAAACTGAAAATTTGGAAACATCAAAATGTGACTCCCTGGAAAAGACAGTAGTGTGGGGGAAAGCTGAAGACAGTAGGAAAAGGGGAATATTGCATGACAAATGGACTGATTCAATGTACGAAGCCACAGCCCTCAGGTGGCAAATCCTGAGCAGGGTTGCCAGCATCAATATATCTTGGAGGTGTCTCATTCACAGTGTCATTGTATGTTGAAGTCAGTTTTGGTGACACATAATAACAGCAAATGACAGTATTTTATTGGAACAGTAGTTTTAATTCCAGGAAGTTACAGACATGTTCTTGTGGAATATTCTATCTCAGGTGTCAAAATTACTTTTATGATGCCAGAAACTGCTTGGTTGGCTTTAGAAACTTATACATGATTAGGAGGTATGGGTAGAATATCCTGATCCACTTCAGGCAGATAAAATGACTTAAGCCAATTCTGGCTTTACAGAACCTTAGAGGAATCCGATAGGTAGGCAACGTAACATGCCTTCATATAGTCAAGTGCAAAGTTTATTTTGTTGTTGTTAACTGCCCTGTAGTCAACTTATGGTTACCATGTGAATGACATATTTTCAGGGTCCCCTATCCTCAACAAGCCTGTTCAGATCTTGCAGACTCAGAGCCATGGCATCCTTGATTGAGTCTATCCATCTGTAATGAATTCTTCCACATTTCCTTCTGCCTTCTGCCTTACCTAGCATTTATATCTTTTGTAGACAGTCATGCTTTCTCATAATATGACCAAAATAGATATGATCAAATAACTTTAAAAAAATTTTTAAAAAATCTTATGCTTAAAAAAGGGGCTAATGTGAATCTGAAGCTATTCCATGTCAGAAGAAGATAACTGAGACATTCTGAAGCCTTGGAGGACATCTTTATAGCCTTGAAAACTCTGTGTCTTCAGTCCTGCTGGTTTACCAGAAGGGTAAGTGGTTCACTAAATTGATGATTTTCAGAACTAGTTTTATGTGCTCTTGACACCAACTCAAGTAAAACATCAGTAGGAATACATGAAGGATGTATTAATATTCATCATAATAACCTCTATTATTTGGTACATTCTGGTATCACTGAGCCCTTCTTTGTCAACATGTCCTCTCTTTCTCCAGTCTTCTGACTTCAGATTATAATGACAGTAAGCAGAAATACTTTTATTTCTGTATTTCCATCTGCAGCCATCGGTTTAAGCAGAAAAAATAATAAAAAGAACAAAACTGATGGCCACATAGCCCGAAAACCCCACAAAAACCTGATTTATTTTGATTTATTAAAAATTCTGGACCATTAAAAGCTTATACCATAGTCTTCAGGCACTTATTCTGAAGAAGTTGCTTAAAAGTTAGCAGGAGAATTCATCTAGACTAATATCTCACACAGAGCATTAATTTAATCAAATGTCTGGTTTTCCATTTTAAATTCAGAAGATTTTTCTTACATTCTTATAAAACATAATTTTTAACATCAAACTGTTTGCATAAACAGAAGGGTTGGGTAACTGAGGCTTACAAAAAGAGGATTTGCTGCTGGACAAAGATTCGTATTGTCAGGAAATAAGTCAGCACTGTAATAAATGTTAGAAGTAGTGACTCTAGTATGTTGTAACCAGTCTTTAACCAAATGGAATTATAAAACTGCCTTATACTAACCCACTTCCTTAGATTAATGTATCCATTACTACTGTCTGGTCCAGATGTGGATTTTTCTCAGATGGTTGGTAGATCTTCAAGTTCTCAGGAATAAACAGCCATTTTACTCTACTATTTGAGAATCTTTTAAAGAAATATTAATTCTGAGGGTTAAAAAGAGGGACCTTCTATATGACCAACCTTTATTTTATAGGTCATTCCAAAGCAATCTTAGGTGATTGCTCCCAATATTTTTGATAATCCATCAAGATCATCTTAATCATGCCGTGAGGAATGACATGCCATTGAAGGAATAATTCAGGTTACATTCTGATGATTATCCTAGAACAGTTTCTTCACAAAGCAAGTTCCCCTCTTCTGTTTTGAAGAATTCCTTATGTTCATATTCTACAGAATGCTAAATATCTTTTTTTTTCTCATTTTGGGTCTGCCTTTGTTGAGTTTGCCAGGAGGTGGAAAAGGAAAAAGTGGATAAGAAGAACACAAATATTTTCCATTTAATATGGCTCTGAAAGGAAAGCAGACATCAGAGGCCCTTAACCTTCTGAAAGGGACCTGTCATTCACCTGACCCTGCTGTTATTGATTATAGATTCTTCTATACTGAAAAAGAACAGCTGGTAGATTAATCACTAGCTGAAAAATGTCTGTATTCAGATCACTCCAGAGAGTGACTCACTATAGTTGTGACATGGTGGTGAACACTACACCAATAAATATGATAGTTTAGTTATTTAGAACTTAGACATTTCTAAGGGGGGAAAGATAGGCAGAAGTTATTAGAATTCAACTAGCCAGCTGCCCAGCATGGCTTTCCAGCTTTTTATTTCTCCCATCTTATTTCCGCCTCTCCCCAGGTGTTGAACATTTATGTTAATTGGTAATTCAAAGTCTAACATGACTGAAGCTTAAATGCTCTCTGGCAGGTGGCATGCATATTCACAGAATAATTCGTAAACTTCAGTTAAGCCAGGAGAATTCATTTCCTTTATAATGCTCATCAAAATTGTGGCCTGGCATGGGTGAATTTCCAAAAGTATCAAACCATGTGTGAATTTCCAAGGATATTAATATCTCAGAAATTCAGTGCTACTCCAAGTTGTAGTCCCTGGACGTATTCCAGTTCTTGAACCATTGCTTGCCGGTGTCTAGAGAGTTTCCAGGAAAGAATGAAACAAGTGGAGTCAATGGACATAGATATGTACTGATCCCTGGTGTACTGCAAAGGGGGGATCACCAATATCCTACATCAGATATCTTAAGAAGCACTTCTCTCAGTGACCAGATGTCTTCCTTTTCCAGGAAATGTCCTACATTTCAACCTTTTGTCTGGGAATTTCAAAATGTCTTCCATTTTGAGCATGACTAAGGAGATTATCACAATACTTTTGCCCTGATCCGGACACAGGCTGAGATTTTGTATAAACAGATGTTATTGCACAGCTCCAGGCCCAGATCAGAGGCATCCCATATCCGATCGGGACTCGTCCCATACTTAGCAATGAAAAAAAAAGTACAGTTTTTAGCTATGTATAGGACAAGTCCTGATCAGATACAGGATGACTATAATCTGGGCATGTAGCTGTGCAATAACATGCATTTATATACTGTCTCAGCCCATGCCCAGATTGGGAGAAAATAGCCAGTGTGATAATCTCGGATTAAGCATAAATTTACATTTATATTAGTGTTTTTAGCATTTATTTTGGAATGTCCTACTTTTTATTGAATGCCCTACATTTTCAGTGCCTAGTCCTCCTTTGCAGTTATGACATCCATCTGACTGCTCTAGACAGCTCTGAGTACATCCTTCTATATTTTCCCTCTTGGCTTGAGATCAATGGGGAACACTTTATTTTGGTAGGTGGTGATTTTGCCTAAGCTTTCTCCACAGGACCACTATCCCCCTTTGTTTTGCAGGATTAAGGAAAGTCTGCCCCATTTCATGGCCCCTGAAGCCTCAAAAAGCCCCCAGAGTCTCCCTTTAAAAAGATTGCTGGCTATTTTTCATCGCAAAACCACTAAAAAACAACAACAAACGTTTAAATACCCCAAATTGGCCAGAAAGGCCACACAGACAAAAAAAGATGTGATTCCACTCCCAGTCTCATTGGGTGCATATGAGCAGCTTTCAGGGTGTGCTGGGGTCAAAAACTTCCATCTCTGCAGGTGTCCATTACTGATGCAGAAGACTTTTCCATTGATCCTAGGCCATTCAATGTGTTTCTCTGATGAGCTAATTATCAATAATAAAAGTCTTCCTGTGAGTTATATCTGTGAGGTCATTTCTTCAGTGCAATTCCTAGAAGACATCATATCCAACAAGAAATTAGACAGGCCTTTTATGCTCTTTAATTTGAATTCTTTCTTTCATCTTTCATCACTATAACTGACCCAGACTGCCTTATGCTGAGTCAAACCACGGACCTGTCTTGTCTTGTCCAGTCTACTTCATCTGGCAATGGTTCTTCAGAGTTTGCCACCTTTCGTTGGAGATGTGAAGGATGTAAACTGGGAATGTTTGCATGCAAATAATGCCCTCTATTCTGAGAAATGATCCTTGCCATATCTTGGAAAAGTCATGAGCTTAAGAAACTGATCACTTTATGCAGCTATGAATTCTGAGAAACAATAGTCTAACAGTATGTGAATGTAAAATTATTCATTCAATTATATAAAGCATTAATATACTCACTGTGTGTGTTTGTATGTGTTTGTGTGAAAGAGAGAGAGAGAGAGAGTCATTTTGCTACAAATAGTTTGGAAATGTAGTGTGTGTATGTACATTATGTCTACTTTATGTATGTACTTATGTGTACATTTAAAATCTATGGGCTTTCTATTTTCTCACTGAAGTTAACTGTATATTAGTAGCAGAAAAAATATTTCCAGGGTAAGTTTGGAATTTTAATATATGTGCAGCCAGTTCCTATGCGCATGAAGCTTAAAAGTCAGTCCCGCTAAACTCAGTGTGCTAGGATGACATGCTGAAAAATGCATATGCAGTATTTCACAGCAGCCTTTACATGGTTTTATTTTAATAATGCTAAAAGTGACTAGGCCAATCTCTTGGACATAAATTTAAATCCAGCTTCCTCACAATATTTTTTTTAAAAAAATAATTGTACTGGAAATGTAGAAATGTTCTGTGTGTGGGAAGGTTTGAGTCACATAGATAACAACTGCATAAAAGAAATACAGTGCCAAGTCTAGAAAACATAATCAAAATGATATTTAAAAATTGTTCTGAAAAACATAGTGCAAAGGTCCTTTGTCTTCAACCTGCCTTTGCTAAGAAATTATAACCAAGAGGTAGCATATTGTATGGCACTGCATGTTTTATTGAAGCTGATGCTGACCTCCAGCTGTTACAGTATCTTATAATATCAGACTGAAATGCTTTAAGTAGTGACACTGAATGTGAAGGGAATATTTTTAACTGTCCAAACAGTGATGTTATCACACTATGCTCTTAAGAGGTACTATTCCAGTGTGACTCCTCTAGCTGCCTCCTGTGGCAGTGGGATTGGCAGTTTTAAGGAGGGGTATTAGAATTCTAGGCAGCGAGAAGTTCAGCTCCTTAAAACTGCCAATCCAGCAGCAACCAGGAGGCTGCTAGAGGAGTCACCTGGAATAGTACCTCTTTAGGCATAGTGTGTAACATCAGTGTCATTATGCATAACAAGTATAATTGTGTTGGTTCAGTTTTTTAACTAGTCTTGTGGCGAGTGACTTTGATAATATCTCTTGCAATATGGTAATTTCCATAGTAGCATAATATCTGTCACCACTGTATGAAAATATCATTATTTTAATTTATTACCACAGTGATTGTAGGTGCTAAGACTCTACTAAACTAATTTGCTTCATGACAACAGTCATGGTAATATGGTAGGAGAAGCTAAATAAAGTGCAGTGATGAATGAAATGAGTCCTTCTAATTGTTCTAAAATTAGAATGTCAACTGTAAAAAAAGAAAAGAAACAAAAATGAAAATAACACTGGAGTATGCAAAAATCAGTTTTTCATTCACCCCGGTGCGTTTCTGTCACATTCCTTCTGGGTTCTGAATAAATGCATTCATTTTGTCCTCATTCAAAAAAATGAAGCCTATTTTTTTCTATCCTTTCCCCAGACAAAATCCTATTGTGGTAAGTCCTAATAGCAAGAACCACTCAGGACTACATCACTAGCCAAGACAAACATGGCATTGTCAAGCTCACCAAATGTTTAGGGGTCATGTCTAGAAAAAGATATCTCAGTTGAAAGTAAGAAAAAGCACCACAGAAGGCAGAACTTCATTTTCTAGTTGCAGGAACATCAACAGACTAAAAAGCTAATGAGAGTGTGGGAAGGCTTTTGTCGTGTTTGTTGTTATTGTGTGCCTCCAATTCATTTCCACCTTATGGCAACCCTAAGGTGAACCTATCAAGGGGTTTTCTTGGCAGATTTGTTTAAAGAAGCTTTCCCTTGCCTTCTCCTTAGGCTGAGAGCATGCCATTTGTCCAAAGTCACCCAGCCGAGTGAGAAATTGAATCCTAGTCTCCAAGGTTGTAGTCCATCTCAAACCACAATGCCATACTAGCTACAAAAACCTAAATTACATCAAGAAATGAACAGTGGAGAATTAATGAGATGCTTCAGAACAGCATACTAAAGGATCTGGAAGAGCAATAATCTAACATTTGTGGTAGAAACAACCAGGCCTAGGGCTTAAGCAGCAAGGTGTGTCTAGAGCAGAAGTAACAGTACATTAGGTATAATTCAAAGACACAGCTATGTAATATCAACATACAAAAGGATCCTGTAGCACCTCTGAGACTAATTGACTGAAAGAAGTTCTAGCACAAGCTTTCATAGACTTTTATTATTTATGCATCTGAGGAAGTAGACCAAATCCAGAGAAACGTTTGCTACAACTGCTTTCCCTCAGTTAATCTCAAAGGTGCTACAAGATCCCTTTGCAAGAACAATAGGTAGTTTAATTTTGAGTGATCAGAGCCATCTTGTGTATCACTGCAGCCTCAATACAGATATGGCGTTCTACTGAATAATCTGAATTGTTATTCTGTTTTATTACTGTCATTATCTTTGATTTCTTCCACTGCAGATGTGTGTGTGTGTAATACAGAAGAAGGCCTTCTCAGAAGCTGCCCCAGGCTCTAGAACTCCCTTCTCAGAGAAGTTAGACTGGCACACACACATATACTTTCTTTTTGCAGACTAATATAAACTTTTCTGTTCAGAAGGAAGTTTGGTGACAGGCTTGTCACACCAAAATACTGTGCTGGATCTTGCTATTTGTTGTATTTATATATGTGTGTAGGTTTGAATGATATAGATTTTAATCTAGTTTTAATTTTTTTGATCATTTAACCTTATTTTAAATTCATTGTAAACTGCTTTGAGTTCCATACTGGAGAAATGGCAGGATAGAAATACTAATAAATAAATCTTTACGTGTGTGTGTGTGTGTGTGTGTGTGTGTAGGAAGACTTTGTGTGAATAATTTAAGCCTATCTGCCTTGTAAATTCACCTCCTCTCTGTTTGAAGTTCACAGTTTATGGACTGATCAATGGCATACCAGTGAATGGATACTATTTAGATCTATCTTCAGCTATTATCACTTGGACCAATTTCCATGAGGTGCTTCAGTACCTCAGAGGCATACTGGGACCATCAATGAGTATGGATCTGAATAGTCACCAGGATACTGGAGCCACCACTAGCATAGAACAAGCCCATCATGCTGAAGAACTATGTGTGATCAGAGGAAGTGGATAAATCCATCATGGACCCAATTTCAAATGACCTCCTATGGTTTTGTACAATCAGAAAGTAAGGCTTTGATTCCACCAACTTACATTTTTGAAGTCTCATCTGTGCCAGTTGAAATGTAGCATGCTGTGCACAGACTTCCATATAGCACACAACATTCTTTATTGGTGTGGACATGCATGTAGACTTTTTTTTAAAAAGAGTGTTTAAAGTAGTAAATAAAGGTAGGGAGATAAAAATTAGTATTCCAAATTATGCATTAGACAATAATGAAAGTTTCACAGAACGTGAATGGAGCAGATTGGAGTTTATCTGTCAATCCCTGTGTGTTAAGTTCAACCCTGGTAAAACAAATGCAAGACCAGTCACTGCATGAAGATTGCCTCCTCCCAACTTTCAAATTACTGGTTGTCACAAAATGTGCCTCCATATGTGCTGTCCAACTTTGAGCTCAACAGGAGAAGCTTCTGTCTGTTCCCATGTTCCCAAAGTGCTGACATGGGGACTGCCATGACAAAAAGTTTTGCTCAGGCATTTTGCATTTATTTGGAAGAAGTGGATATGTGGTTTTCTCCCTTTTAACTTGGTGTTTATTTACCAATGGGATGTATAAATAAGCAGGCAGGCCTACGTACAGCAGAGGCTATTGAATTAAATATGTTTCAAATGCTAGCATGAACATATACAAGAAATACAATATTACTGTTACTCCAAGGGAGTAAAGGTGAAAACAGGCTGGTATTGAACTCACAAAGTTGTGAGCGAATGGCTGCAGTATAGGCATCTAACCACTGTGCAACCAGTGCTCTTCAAGAGGTTTTGAGGTTTTGAATACACCGTAGCATTTGTCTATGATCGAAAGGATACCAAACTGACCCACGAAAGGTAAGAAACTGCATGTTTTATTTAATTTACCACTGCTGCTGTTCATCTTATGTACTTGGGTTTATAGACCCTTTGGGGCATAATAACTTACACTAAATGCATCTCCTTCCTGTAATTTCAGAAGGCACAACACACAGCCTCTAATTTTGTTGACTCAGTTTTAATAAAAGTAAGCAATGCTACACACACACACACACACACACACACTTTGATAGCATCAGTTATAATTTTATATAGGTAGTAAAACAGGAAAGTGTGAGGAACACAAGATAAGAAGAAAGTGAACCTTCAAGGCAGTGCAAGTCATTAACATACATCTAATTACAGAAGTTACATTTGTGGGCATATTTTTAACCAGCTCATCATTTGTTCTTTCTGTGGGAAGGAATCTGAATGCTTTAAGTAGCCCCCATGAAGGCATGCACAATTATTTTTCAGGTGAGAATTTCTTCACTTCAGGTAGAGTATGGATGTCAGTATTGTATTGTGTTTGAGTTGATCCCTGAAAGCTGTGATAGCATATATTGTAATATTGGAAACATACACAATTTTCATTGTTGGACTGGGATATGGAGTGCAGAATCTCACTTTTTCACTTGATTATTATTATTTTTTATATTCACATATGGAGTACTTAATATAATTCTCAACATGCTTAGAAAACATATCCAGGGCCATAAATGGGCCATGCAGCAAAAATACAACAAAATAATAATAATAAAAAATCCACAAAAGAGTGATACCATTATTTACACATTTGGGTTTACTAATAAATGTATTAATCTTTTGTGGTATTACTCCTTTGTGGTATTATTCTTTTATTGTATTCTCAACATGTTATTGTTAAAGCTAATGTATGACACATGCTATTCACTAAATGATGTGTTTCTGAACCAATGCAGGATAGGGCAGTTTTACCTTCTCCCACTATTAATTTTTTCAGATCTTCTTCCATTCCAAACATGAAGAAATGTGTGAATTTTTGAAGGCAAAAGTAAAAATTCTTCCCTACTTCTACTGGCCAAATTCTGTAGGTACACAGAGTATGGAGAAGATCATACCCCCCCCCAACCGCCATTTACTTGTTAAAGATGAGCAGCTTGTCAGAAAAAAGTAAGTTGCAGCTTTAATTCAGCACTATAAACATGGCTGAATACACAGGAATTCAAAACCATACTTTTATGAATTGAACAGTCAAAGCCTTGGGCCTAGACATATGAACTTGTTAGTTGAGTTTGTCTTATATTTCATTTTTAAAAAAATTATTTGGTTATTTACATCCTGAATTTTGTTAAATTCTTATTTTATTTAAAATCACTGAAGTAAAATTCTCATCCATTCCTAGGGTAGAGATCCTTTCTTTACTACCAAGCATGCCTTGCTTGAAGAACTAGCCTGATAGCTATGAGACAAGGAATTAGGTGTTCAGTGCAGACAAGTTAGCAGGCTGGTAGTGGAGAGTTGCTGCCACACTCCAAAATTAATGCAGTATGATGTCGCAGCAAAGAGACGCAGAGACAGGAATGGGGGTACACAAGCTTCCCTTCAGCCATGTTTTTTTGGCTGGGCTTTTTATTGTCATCTTGCTTACATTAGTCCACTGTTTGTCTTACAATAATTGACTAGGTTGCGTGACCAGCGTACGCTTACTACGTGCTCTTTAAAGCAGTGAAAGCAGGATGTGAAGACCAGCTAGCCCGCTAAGTCAGCATGGGCTTATCTATCTGATATCTTGAGAGAGGGTCATAGTCCCATGGTTTGCCGAGCGGGATTACCACAGTATGACACCCCTTTAACTGTCATGGCTCCATCCTATAGAATCATAGAATTTGCAGTCTATTGTGATGCCAAAGCACTCTGACAGAGAACTCTAAATAACTCACAAAACAATTCCCAGAATTCCATAACATTGAACCATGGCTGTTAAAGTGGTATCAAACTACATTAATTCTGCAGGTATTTTATGCCATGTTCCTTCTTTCCTCTGCCCTCAGCATAGAGATGACATAAATTTTTGTTCAGTTCACATTTTAATTAATACTTACCAATACTGCATGTCCTGAATCTGCATGGAATTTGAACACAGCTGTCCTCTGGTATTCATATTCAGAATTTTGCATACTGTTTCTTTCCCTTAAAGTATTTAAATGTGTCTGCTAGTACTTTTTAAACTTTTCAAGTCAGTAACTTGTGTGAGAATGAGAAATGAGGGAGAGAGACAAATCCCTTCCTTCATCTTCTGTAGGAAATGAAGACAATGAGTGAATGGTTGGTCTTCAAGTTCTATAGGATAAGGAGATTATCGCACCTCCATTTTTGCCCTGGCCGTGCACTGGATGGGATCAGGCCGTAATGGGGGGAAACGGGTTTTATCACACAGAAAATTGCTGCTGCAATTCTGTACCATCAAAATTGGCTGGCAGAGCATGCCTGGGGGACAGGTGATGGTCAGGTGGCAGTGCAGCAGTGACCATACAATAACACCTATATTTTCCCCTTTCTGTCCCGATCCTGTCCCATGCACAGCCAGGACAAAAATGACCGTGCGATAATCTCCTAAGAGGCAAATATCTTCCACCACCATTTCCTTCCCTCTATCATTTTATTTTCTGTTTTCTTCCTTTTGTAATTTTTTGTTTCTTCAAACCTCAAATGGAGCAGGAGCCTGACATTTATTTGTATTCTTATTTTTGCCAGGAAAATTTAGTGCACACTACAATGACCAAGAAACAGAACCTGTGCTGGGAGAATATGAGCAGACAGATGACTAAGGTAACTTGTGGCACCAGAGCCAGTGAGCAATTTTAAATCAAAGCCCAAACATATCATCACATGATCCTCTTTAAATCTTCGTGGTGGCCCTAAATATACCTTTGATGTAAACAAATGATTCTTGAGGCATGGTCTTGAGCATCCTGAGGGCAAAAGGTCCTGATGCATTGCATCTTTCCATAGTCATTTTAGTGTGAAAGTCTTCCCTCTGTACATACCTCAGCTATCATATTGATGGAGAAAAAGTGCCACAATTATGACCACATTGCCATAATGGACACGTATTAATGTGAGACCTTTAATGTGGAAGTGTCAGGCTTTGTTAATGAAGTTTTATAGAGCATTCAGTGTACTCTAGTTTTAAATCAATGGAGTTTTGCCACTTCTTTCTTATCCCAACAAAAATCTATTTCTTATGGGAGGACAGCACAGGACAGGAAATGACAGGACAGGAAAGAGGCATGGAGGAAGGAAGGAAGGAAGGAAGGAAAGAAGGAAATTTGAGGATTGTTTTTGTATGTATTGTGTGCCTTTGGAATACACTGAGATTTGGTTCCAGGAACCCCCTCACCCCAATGGATACTAAAATCTGTAGATCCTTAAATCCCATTAAATACAGTGACATAGTAAAATTATGTTGTTTATATAAAACGGCAAAATCAATGGCCCGAGACAGATGCTCCAAAAGTGGCTTGGCGGCAGCAATACTAGGCTTCTAGACCACGCAGCAACCACATGGTCTGAAACCCTAGTATGTAATGGCAGAGACCTAATGGTGGTAGCCTGTCCACACGGGCACAACCACCTTGATGTAAGGAACATGCAGCGTCCACCTGGTCACTTACATCATGAGTGCACAGTGGTGCACTTGCGACGTAATCCAGGTGCCGCAAAAGAACCTGTAAGAACCGGGTTCTTTTTACTCCAGAGGGACGTCATGTGGTTTGGCAGCTTGCAGCGTCCCTCCAGAGTTAGGATGGGCACCTGCAGACTGCCGTTTTCGGGTGGTCTGTCTAGGGCCAATGTTTGATTTTTGGAATATATATATATATATATATATATAATATTTTCAACCCATGGATCCTTGAATCCATGGATAAAGAATCTGTGGTTATGGAGGACCAACTGAGATAAACATTGACCAAAATTTCAGTTCAGACTCAAATCCAGTTCTTTAGAAAATAATTGTCTTTGGTTCAAATTGGTTTTGAGTCAGACTACAAGTGGGTACAAGTGGGTCTACAAGTAGGTATGTATGATCCGTGTTTTTAGAAGTTTGATTTCAAAAGCTTTCTTCTTCTCTAAGGCTAGTTTAACATATTTAAACAGTTCAACATATTAATTTTGCAGCTGATAGAGCTAAAGAGGCCAATGAAATAGCCAGTGTAAGATTAGTAGAAATTTTCCTGCAGCTTACCAGAAGGTAGAGGATTTGGCTCATTTTCTTCTAGTGTATATTCATACTCAAGAAATATACTGATCGGCTGACAAAGGCAAGCCATGAATAAAATCATAGGGATATAGGGATACACACACACACACACACACACACACACACACACACACACACACACACATCCTTTTGGGTCAGGGTGGTGCTGCTATTAAAAAGGGAACATCCTCTCTTCTTTGTGAACCATCTGCTGAAAATGACAGGAGTGGGTATCTGAAATGGATGGGATGATTTTCTTCCCTTTGTTTCCTCTATATATCATTTTTTGGCAATTTGTATGAAAGTGACACACATTAACCATAATCCTAGAGGTGCACTGTTGTAGGCGTTGCAGTTCTGTGGAAATGCAAAGAAAAAGGGGAAACCTGCTGGCTCCAAGCAGCTCTTTTTCTTTCTTCAAATGCCTTACTTTCTGTATGGCTACTTCAGTCCTCTATCCTCTTGCTACCACCACCTATGACAGCATAGTAGCATGCAGTTATTGATTTCAGCCATCGTTTCCAAAGTCCTAGGAAGTAAATTTTTGTTGCATTCTCAATTACTTGTCTATATGGATAAGAAAGTAACAATTGTGGTAACAACATCTGAAGAATGTCTCCACAAGCTATAACTACCTTTTTCACCCACCAGTTTAAATTTTAAGACTTGAGGAAGTATGGGAAGGACTGCCATTGGCACTTATGTTCAACTCAAGAACATTCAGAACTATGGAATATGATATCCATTAAATGATAAACATGTATGGGTGAACTAAGGCTTTCATTTCATTCTTTTATTTTCACTAAAGAGTATATAAGCAACTCACTTCACACAATTTGATCTGGAACTATTTAATTAAAATGTTTTGTTACAAGTCTACGCCTCCCTTTAAGCAGTGTTTACTGAAGCTCTCAGTAGAAGCTGAAATTATCTTTTTGGCCATTGACTGTGAGGTCATATAAGCAGCTGATGAAATATTGATGAAGATTTATAAGCCAAAACTTCATACACATTGCAGTCCTCATTTTACATTCCTGAGAAGTTGCAGGGAAAGAACATTTGAAACACTTTATAGGGATGTGGCATTGCAAGTCTTCATAAAACATTTATGAGTGTTTCAAGATTATGTAAGGACGCTATGAAAAGTAACAACTGTGAATGCAAGGTAGCTATTTTTCAAAATTTAATATCGTGAACTTCCCTAAATATCTTTAATACATTAAAAGCAATCTATCCTCAAAGCACTAAGGGATGCTGTATATAGACAATGAAATGACCTGCTTGTTGAGTCTAGCCTATAGCACCAATGCAAAAATGGGCATTGATATTGCATGAGCAAATGAGTATATAGACCCATCTCATTAAAATTATTTTGAATATCCATTGTTTGCCACACATATGTACTTAAGATCCAGAAGCTATTAGGAATCGGTTTTGTCAGATGCAGAGAAAGCCATCAGCTGAATTTAAAAGTTTAGCTTTGTGTTTTCCATGTAAAGATTGTTGCCAGAGCTGTAAAAATGCGTGTTAGTTGGGTAAAGAGGTTTTCTCTTTACCTAGCTTTTTCTGAAGAGGACCACTTTTCTTTCCTCCTCATGTGTCATTTAGACCATGGGTGGGACTTATGTGATCCTCTAGAAGTGGTTGAACTGCAGCTCCTACTATTGTAGACTGTGCTGGCTAGAGCTGATGATATCACATGGAGAGGTGCACCATTCCCACCCCTGCTCATTTCACCAGCTATGTAGAAATGGATCATTTATGAGAGTCTATTTATTTCACCAAATCATTTTCCTCTTTTCATTATGGCAGAAGCTGTGGTTAGAAGGCTATCTAGTGGCATTTTAAGTGACATAATTATATGGTACCCTTCAACTTAAGACTTTTTTTTTCAATCCATGTGTCCAATCCCAAATAGCTTATAATGCTGACAACAGGAAGGTAAAAGAGACTGATATGCAAGGAGAAGCATTAGAAACAACCAATGCAGAAAGGGGAAATTTGGGGAGCAGACATAAGAAAAAAAAATGAAGGAAGACATATGGACTTAAGAAGACTAAGGGGACTCTCAAAGTCGGTGAGGATTATTCAAAAAGTAAGATATAACAAGATGGCCAAATCAAAACATAGGCTGCTGCCACACTGCAGAATTAATGCACTTTGACATACCTTTTAACTGCCATGGCCCCATCCTATGCAATCCTGGGATTTGTAGTTTGCCAGAGCACTCTGATAGAGGCACTAAATATCTCACAGAACTACAAATCACAGAATTCCATATCATTCAGCAATGGCAGTTAAAGTGGTGTCAAACTGTAGCAGAGATGCAGACAAGGCTTCAACTAACTACCTGTGGTAAGTAGCCAGATATTCCTGCAAAGAAGGCATGAAGGCAACAAGTCCCTTCCACTGTCTACCTTTTTTCCTCCCCGCAACAGTGGTATTCAAGGGTCTTTGTCCAAAGAAGCTGTAAAGCATTTTGATGTCTGCAGCAAAGGAGAAAATGCTCACTTCCTCAACACTCCACATTAAGAAAGTAATCAGGCAGTTGACTCTTATTTCAAAACCTGTAGCAGGACAATACCCTGCACCTAAGGCTCAACTGGGAGAAAAAGCACATTTAAAAAAAAAAATTATCCCCCCCCCCCTTTAAAACAAATTTCTTTCAATTTTTTTAAAAAAAGAACTCCAACTGAGGAGAAAATTTTGGAGATTTTTTAATACATATACAAAATTTACATTTCTATGCTTAACCATTTTCCTCTCTCCCTTTGCTAATTTGCCCTTATTTATTCAGTGGAAATGTCCTGGCATTTGCTGTAAAGTCATCTCAGGGGTAGCTGCCTCCACTACTGCTACCCACTTCAAATAAAACCCAGAGGAAGAGGTTATATGCTAACTCCTCCTACAAGCCTATTCCAGATAAGGATGTGTGGGCAGACAGAGAAGCTGCAGAGTAATGAAGAGATGAATAACAGAAAGAAAGAAGGAAAAAAACACAAATGCAGTATCCTTGGTAACCTTGCAATGCTATGGAACACTTTTTAAAAATCAGCAAAAGAAATTCTAAAGGGCCGTGGGAAGCAAAGCAGAAAAGTGGTAGATGAGGAAATAAAATGTTGGGAAAATTCAAGACCATGAAGAATATGGGGAAGATTGTCACTCCCCACTCCTTCCCCCAAATAAAAACCCTTTTCTGCCCACAGATTGAATGGAGGCATTTGATAGGACATTTGTACATAGTTATACCTCCTCATTTTGTCCAGAGATCAGACTGAAGTATCCAATGTCTTTTCACTGGTAAATGTAGTCAGAGACAGGCTGTTTGAGAACTGTCTGCACTTTCAGACATCCAATTTTTGATAGGAGAAAGCTATTTCCTAAGTATATTAATGATAGGTTTTCATTTTCTCCTTTTCATTAAGTTTGATTGATTACTAACCATATATACATTTCCCCTTGGGTAAACTGATTATTTTATATGCCCATCAGTCAAACAAAAAGAAAAGGATAGCTTTCCCCTAGAAATTTTGATAGTCATTAAAATAGAATGTTAGTTGCCATAGAGTGATCCTCTTCCATTTTTCCTGACTTATTTGTTATTCCATTCAGTGTTGGCTTCGCCACACACAATATATCAATTCCTGCAGGTAAAACAGCAACCTGTCTTTTTGACTCACTTGTCCTTATGAGGTATTATTTCACTATGAAAATAAAATGATTTTGAATATGTTGCAAACAAGACACAACATTTGCCAAAGCTAACAGTATGCATTGCAAATGAAATGACAGACATTCCAAGTTTCTGACATGTGGGTCCAGGGCACATTTTGCTGAGATTGTATTGTCCCTGGCAGTGACATAGTTCCTCCCCATTTTCCCAGTAGCTTTTGAGAAGACAAGATTGGTGGAAGAATGTAATGCAGCTCATATCTCCAGGCAGGTTAACAAACTGAATTGCAAAATCATAATATCTCCACATTGTGTTGCAATGAGTACTGAACTGAAAGAAAAAGGAGAAAATGGTATATAGTGCATTAAAAAACAAACAAACCTCAGCCAGTGCTAGAGGTTTTGATTCAGTTTCAAATGCACTGAATCATTTATAATGGAAAAAAACTGGGGGAAATTAAATTCACGTTATATCTTCTGCACACCTTCTACCCCCTGATACCTATACTCTCTCATTCTTGATCCTATGGCCTTTAGAGCCCTCTCTTCATCCCATTTCAAAGAAATATAACAGAAACTGGTCACTGCAATCCTGTCCTTGCACCAGGGACAAATTGGGAGCAAACTTGGACTGGCCTAAGACCCTGTTTAAGGCAGTTGAGATGACAATAGCAGAAGACCCAACAAGTTTTGGCCTGTTGATATTTTATCAGGGACTAAATAAAAAGTCTGCAAAAAATTCTAATCAAATGGACTCTGATATCATTTCCTGGTAAAGGAAAATATCTGCATGCTAAAACAACTTGGACTTTTTAACAGTTACTTTCTCAGCTTCCCAATAGCTTCTTACGTGAACAAGAAGCTAACCTCTTTCCAGATGCTCACCAGCCTGGCAGTTGAATCTTACATCAGCACATGCAATGGGACAACACCTGATACTGCAAATTGAGACAGCAATCCTATTTAGGATCACAGGAAAGGCTATGTGGTACACTTCCAAAAATGTACCTTCAGCACTTTACCTTTGGCACTCACCAGAAACTGCTGCCAGAGTGGCCACTGTTCTCTGCCTAATGATAGAACCAGCCCAGCAGTACTCCCTTTTATGCATATGTGGTGACATGTTAATACTGGTACCACTGCAACAAGACCAAAACAAAACAATCAAGAAACCATAGTTGTAATACTATCTTCAGCGAGAAGCTTAAGGACAGGGTCATTATCAAGAGAGTATTTTCTTTGAACTGGATAGTGCTTTCATTTTGGGTATCTATGGCTGAAGAAATACAAAACTTGTATAAAACCTGTATATTAAGCTTAAACTGCTTACTCTCCAGTGAAGAAATTAATCACCCCACCAATCCTGAGAACTATAGTTCAACTGAAAGCAAGAATATTAGACACTCTAAGCAAATGAAAGTTTTCATGATTCTTTTGGGAAGCATCAATTTAGTGTAAAATCAATAAGTTTGTAGTGTAGTCCTTAAATTACTCTACCATGACAATCTACATTTAACAGATGAGCCTCTAAAACATCTTATATAATTTCATGCATAGTTAATTAAAGTACCACTGCATTCAATTTGACTTAGGCCCTGTTCAGACCGGCCATTAAGGCCCGCCTGCAGACAGTGTCGGACATGGTATCCACATAACACATGCCGCAAATCCCACCCAGGGTGCCATGATGCCACGCACCACTCCAGACGGTGTGCGGAATCATGGTGCTCCTCTAGCACTGTGTCCATACAATAGAGAACAAAGCAGCACCTCCAAGACGTGGCACCATGGCTATGGCACTCTTTCCAGGGTGCAAAAAGGAGCCGCTTCTTTTCACACCCTGGGAAGGCCAGAGTGGGGCCACGGTGTGCAGTTACCACAACCCTGATCCATCTGAAGAAGGGGCAGCTGGAGGCTGCCCCTTTAGAGCTGTTTGTACAGCCCCATACTCTCTGGAACATTATATATAAAATTACAGCCCTCCCTTGGGAAAGAACAATGGCTGTACCTTGGTCATTTTCTCCACTAAATATATATGACAGTACTTTGGAAGGACAGGGTATTCCTAAATCAGAGAGATGGGGGCTGAAGTGTATGATCATTCGCCACTTACAAAGCCCTACCTGCCCATTCCAAACAAGGTGGCTGGGGGGATTTTTTAGAGTATTAGCTTTTGAAGCTATCAATAAAAAACAGTGGGGAATGGTGTAGCTATGCCATCTTTAAAAGCACTTTAAAGGGACTTGGGAATACTTTGGATCTAGCCTCCCCTTTCCCACTCTCCTTGATGTAATTTTTTTCCACAGTATGACCTGTTACAGACTGCCAGAATAAAGCTGCTTTGGGTCTCTTTGGAGGTATGCTATTTAAATGATGCATGGGTCCTAAGAGTCCGGAGGTTGCACCAAAGCCACACTCCATTCCTAAGCACTGGAGTGCAGCTTTGGTGCAGCTTCCGGATTCTTAGGATGCATGCATCATTTAAACAGCATACCTCCAAAGAGACCCGAAGCAGCTTTATTTTGGCAGTCTGTAACAAGTCAATCATTGGTGATAATAAATCTATTACTGTTAAGGTTTTCATAATAATAACTGGAGACCAGTGTTGTTCTTCCATTGGTAGGGCTTGTACTTTGGTGCCATCTTAACACATCCTACCACTATACATCTATGAAGGTTAGGTTTATTCTAAATAATTTGAGGATATCTAGTGCCAAAGGGGGGAAACAATTAACCAGATTTTTTTTAAAAAAATCTTGCCTTCAGAGCAAGTTAAACTCGCACAGTATAATGAAGGCATTTTATTCACACAAGCAGACACAAACTATTTTCTAGTCTTAATATCTTTCTTTAAATGATGCACACATAAGTTCTTTTTTAAAGGTTTAATTTCTGGAACAGAATTGCATATCCTAAAGGTTAGATGTAAATGTCAGTGCCCCAAATCTCCAGGTGATAGTACTGGTAATTAGCTGTAGGTCTAACCAGAGCAAAGGAAAATGTGATACAGAAAAGCAAATGTCTTTAAATACGTGTATTGAATTTTCACCTTTCTCTGTTTTAGCTGCTCATCACTGAGCCTCTGGTCACAAACCCAGTTTATGCTTGCTTCAATGCAACTTGATTTCATGCACAACTGGGCTCAGGATAGCAACCTGTGGTCAATGTGTTTTATTTTCCTTGCTTTAAAAAAACCCCAACAACATTGTGTTTGAAGAATGGAGTAGTGTAAATGTCTGGAGTAGTCCAGAAACTGTTTTCACAGGTCTAATTTTCCAACAATGATAAAAGTTATCAATCATTGGAACAATGCAAATATTATTAATAATGGCATTACTTTCCATCTGCTTCAGAATGCTGATAAAAGCATTGTTTCAAGTTTCCTTAAGTATTTCAAAGTAGTGCAAAGGTAGATAAGAGTCTAGTTAGCACCTTCTTGGACAAAGTGATCAAGCAGATGGTTGCTTTACAATCCCATAAACTCTAGATTCTCTAGATAAATTTCAGTCTATTTACAGGACTGGATTTGAGACCAAAGCCTTATTTAGGCATCCTCAAGTGTCTTATGGAACTGACAAGCATTCTCATGTGGTCAAAAACATGGGCAAGGGAGAGGTTTTCTCATGATTAAATAGCAAACCAGTTGTCCATGCACTATACACAAATGAAAATAAATGCTTTTTTAAAAATGAAGTTTTATTAAGATGTTGAAGTTAAATTCATTTACAGAGGATTTTTTGTAGAGGTCATCCACAATGAATGTCTAACAACAGAACCTCATGGTGTAGGTTGTCAAGCAGTAAATAGAGAAAAACTTGTCTATCTATCTATTGAGCATAACAACCTTGTCTTAAATCATAATAATATATGTATCATATAATTTAACTTATTTAGTTAAAGGAAACCATTACCACAAAGACATGTGATGTGACACAACATAAAAAAATTACTTTTGTTGTTGTTGTTGTTGTTGTGTCCCTTCAAGTCATTTCTGAGTTATGGCAACCTTAAAGCCTATCACAGGGTATTCTTGGCAAGTTTCTAATTTTATGATAATATTTCTTTTTACTTTTTAAATTATGTCAGATGGATAAAGGTAAAAAGGAATTTCTATCAAATAACTAATATTGTTGCAACACTTTCACAATGAAGATCCAACCTCAGAATTATATTAGGCCATTGTAACCTCTAAGTCTATGCACATGCTACACTAACAAAATTATTAAACCATAAAAAGAAGAAATGGTTCAAAATCTTGGCAGATATGTTTTTACACATATAAGACTTTCTTTTTCAAGCTAAAGTAAGCTATAACTAATGAGGGCACTTAATATGTATTTGTTGTCAGGTTTTGTTTTAGAATGTATTGATACATTTTAATTTTTAAAAAATTAAAAAATATTTTTAATTTTATTAGTTTTTAATAGTTATGCTCTAATGTTGATGAAATACCTTTAGGAGCAGGAACTAGCAACAATAAAATCATTCATAGAGACAATCGTAGCTCATTCAAATGTTGCGAGAATATGAAAAATAAGATTGTTTTTATCTGAGGCCTAAAGGTGCACAAAAAGTTGCCAACTGAATATCAGAATGCCAACATTCAGGACACACTATTTCCTTTTGTTTCCTATTGAACAACAAAAAGGGGGGAAATACAGTGGGCCCTTGGTATCTACTGGAGTTTGGTTCCAAGACACCCCCTCCAAACCCATTATATACAATGACATAGTAAAATGGTGCCCTTCTATAAAATGAGAAAATTAAGGTTTCCTTTTAAGAATTATCATTATATATTTATTTTTGAAATATTTTGAAGCCATAGATAGTTGAATCTGTGGATATGGTGGGTTGACTGTGCACCCTTCCGATAAATATATTGAATATTGAGCAAGTTCATATGGAAGCACATAGACTTACAGAGAGCCTGATTCTAAGCCATAGAGGGCACTGCATCTCTTTTTCATGAGATCCCAGCCAAACAGTCCAGTGATGCAACCAAATGAATACTTTTCTGGTCCTGTAGCCAACTAATACTATATCCCATGAGCTGGATCCTTAAGAGATCATTCTGCTTGTGGCAGAATGGTAATGGTTCTACTAGAGCACAGTGAATTCTGGTTTTAGATATATGTCTGCGCTTTCCCTCTGTTTGCATTATTTTGATGTTTCAGGTACTTTATGTCCCGATGTTGTTCTCTTCTTGTAAGGAATCTGTTTATTTTTATTGAGGAACATTGAAGTTCCCAGTTGAGATGGAAAGGTCGTCTGTTCATATATAGACAGTAAAATTGTTATGCCCAGCAACAGGAAAAAATGTCTGCACACATCTGGTGTGCTTGTAAATGTCAAGCAAGCTGCTTTGGGGGATAAAAAGGATAGTTATAATTGAACATCCCCTACATAGCTGTAAAAGTAAGCAATTAGAATATATTTAAAATTTCTTCACTTGGAAACAGCATAAAATGCATATGTAATCTGCTACTCTAACCAATAATACAGATATCAGAACAGCATTTTGCCTCCCCAAATGCATTGATAAAGGGGGATGGAGGGAGGAGTAGAAAGGAATAAACACAGGAACTGTTCTTGTGACAGACGTGATAGAATTAAACTTGATGTTTGGTAGCAGATGTGGACCTGAGAGCACAGCCTGCTGCCAGATATTGAAAAAGAAGCAAGGGGGAAGGTAGAGGGAGAAAACATACTCGAAATAAGGCGATTTGTCCATCCTTGCTTCATCCATACTCCCACAGTAACTATAAGAAACACCTGGCTGTGAAATCCACCTGGAGAAAAAGAGGGTGGGCAAAGGGGAAAAGAATCTATAAGGGAAAGAACAAAATTGATGCTGATAATTTGTCTTGGTTCTCTGACTGAATGTCAAGCATGTCAAGTACAGTCCGCCCTTTGTATCCATAGATTCCTTATCCACAGATTCCGACATCCATGGCATAAAAATATTTTTAAAAATATATAAATTCCAAAAAGCAAAGCATGATTTTGCCATTTTATATATGGGACACCATTTTATTATGTCATTTTATTTAATAGGACTTGAGCATCCACAGATTTTGGCATCCACAGGGGATCCAGTAATCAAACCCCAGTGGATACCAAGGGCCCACTGTATGTTGCTATGGGCTGTCCATTGACCTGTGGTGTTCCTATAAATCAGAGCTCCAAGGGACACTCTTAGTAACAGCCCTGCTCAGGTCTTGCAATTGCAGGGCTGTGTGTTCCTTTATTGAGTCACACCATGCATAGTACTGTTTCTGTCTTCTCCTGCTGCATTTAATGTTACCAAACATTATTATCAACCATAGCCCAATTTTATATAGAGCAGAGTAAGCTTCTTCAAATGAACTTACTGCATAACCCTGCATAAGTGGGTTTTCCCACCAACTGGGTCAAAGCAATACTCATAGGCATTACACAGGTACTACAGTTCATTTCCCCAAATGCATAAAAAGTTATATTAGTAAAGTAGATGTGGGCCATCCTTACCATTAAGTAAAGTGAAGCAGCTGCCTCAGACAACTTGTGGTATTTTTATTTTCTGTATGTTTACAGCCAGGGATGGGGAGAGTTGCTTATTGGATTTTCCACTTCATGTACCGAAGTTGCCTCTCCAATTTTAGGTATTATGAAATTTATATTTGTATGGGGGAGTATCATTTGTTATTCTGCCTTAGGCAGCAAAATATCTTTGGCCGAGTGGGCTGCACTCCATTAAAACCTGTACCACAACATTCTGTTACTTTAGCTGTAATAGGAATAATATAAGCACCACGCTTTAAATTTTACATGAAAATTTCATCTAGCTCAATATTTCACAACATCTATGCATTGCTGTGGGGCTACTTTACAGTGCAATCATGATCAAATAAATACTTTCACATATGATGACAGTATTCAGTCTCAGGATGTGTGAATTTCCCTAGTAACTTGATATTAAGATATCACAATAGGTTTTTCTCCTTGCTAGTTTTGATGATTAGTGAAGTAGATCATGTTGTACAATTACTTGGAAATATGACCCCTGGTCCTATTTCATGAAAGGACGTCTCGAGTAGCCTTGGTAGTCACAATTTTTCAGTTACTCTAAAATAGTAACAAAAGCCTCCCCCCCCCCCCCCCAAAGAAAACACCCTACTAGTAAAATGTTGATAGGCATAGTGTCTATTCTGATATGAAGTATACTCTGACACCATTTTGAATGATGCAAATTTTAAGTTAACCATAGAATGCTGCACTATGTACCCTATAAATGTTGTACTGATTTTAAGGCTGAGTTAAGTGAAGCATATATGGTTGTAATTCTCTAATGTACTTATATATACATAACCACCATAGTTACATAGCTACATAAACCCACCCACCACCCACCAATCCCCACCTACCAGGTAACAGTTCCTGAGATTGCTGTTTCCTTGTAGCATCTGGTGTCCCCATTCACCCTCTCTATAAGCAATCTCCACTGCAACAGCCAGAAGAAGGGGCTGTGTGGCAATTCACTCTTGCACCAGAGATTGCTTACATGAAGGGGTGATAGGGACATCAGTCACCTGCTTCCCAATTGACAGACCCCCCCCCCCCCCCCCCGGTGATCAGAATGGCTGCTGCCTGGTAATTGCAGACCAGGTACATTCACAGCCCCTACATATTCACTAAACTAGTCAAAAATGTGTAACTCCAGGTTACTCATTCCCAACTCCCTTATTGAATTCTGGCCTATATTTTTAGCCAACAAAGTTATTTCTCAGATTTTTAAGTGTTCAACATAATTCTGCAGACTAATCAACTCCAGTAGGCATTTTCCAGTTCTTTTACAGCCTGACAAACTCATTGATTCCTTTTAATTATTTATTGTGCATGTTTTTGCAAGGAAGCTTGTGGAGTTGGCTTATAGATGCATTACCGCACAGCATGGATCCTACAACTGCTGACTACAAAGAAGGATTGCTTGGTGCAAATAACCCAGAGTAGATACCCACCAAACAACACCAACAGCTAAAAGCCCTTAGATCTCAGATCAAACCTTTTAGATCTCACTTCTTCAGAAAAAGCTATGAAGTATGATTTCTAAAAAAAAAGACAATGAGCTGTCCAGTATATGAGAACTTTGTGTAAGAATGATCAATCCAACACTAGTCGCTGATGGAAATCTCCTGTGAGTGTATTCATGTTTCTGCTTGTTGCTAAAAGATCAAAACCAAGATTCTGCATGGGGTAAATGAAAAGATAAGACCACACTAGACATAAACATCTGGACATGTCCTAGACAAAGAAACATGATATGAAAAATAAATCATAAAAGGCAATTTGAAAAAAATATATTTGGTAGGGAAAGTGGTCATAAATTTGCAGCATAAAAGAAGGCAGGATCATCTGGAATTTGTGGATTCTGCATTGTTCTTTTCTCTTTTGCTCTCTAGCTTCTCTTCCATCCAACCCCGTTTTTGTCCTATTCTTTTGCTTATTTGATTTTCTCTTATGGGCTTTGTGGTGCTATGGATGTCCTTCGATGTTTGATTGATGGTATAAATGAATCATAACAAGTCTGAAAGAAGAGGACCAACCTAAGACAGATGATGGTCTCTTCTATTCATCCAAGCTAAAGTGTGTATAACCCAAAGCTAGCCAAGGTGGTTTGCCAAAGGGATCAGAAAATCACAAAATTTCCTCTCAGCTGTAAGAATCTCCAGTATTTCCAATGGATCTTTTCCGACTTATTAGAAAGGTAGGAATGGGAAAATGTGATGAAAAATGACCTGAAATTCAGCAGAGACATTCTAAACTTCAGGTCATTTTTCCATTACATGGCAGCTTCATATGGGACAGTAACTGTTTAAGAAGCCTCCTGATCAGCTGTAGATGGTTTTATGCGGACAGAATGAAGGAAAGAAAGATCACTAACAAGCATCTTTCCCTCACACAACTGGCAGTACAACCCAAAAGCTTTTCTGGGAGAAAATTGTATATATGTTAAAGAAAACCAAAAATTATTAAAATACAATTGGAAAAATTAATCATGATGGCAGGAATATATAGACACTATTTATTTCAATATGCTTTAAAACAAGCAAACAAATAAACAAAAAAAAAAAATCCTGGTGATTGTCCCTAAAAGCTGTAAGCTACTCACATAGTGTATATTAAAAATTGGCTTTGTTTTTGTCAAGTGAGACCAAATTAATATTTCTTTCCTAAGAAGGAATGTGTTACTCCATATTCTCAGGAAATTAATATGTTGCCTAAATCATGACTGAAATGTAATTAACCTCAAGCAAGATTATCAGCTGAACTCATGTATGTGAAGAACTCTGAAACTATTAACAGCTATTGGGAGCAAAATTTGCATGTCAAAATCCCAGAAATTTTAAACAGGTCTGTCCAACTTAGGGGTTATTATTTAAATTTTTGTAGTGGAATATATTATACTCAGATCATGTGTAATGCTGGAGGCATTCAAGACAATTACAGTTTTCCCTTACAATTTACCAAGAGAAAATAAAAAGATTTTTATTCATTCTTTGATAAGTGGTAAGATAAAATTTTAAATGCCTTATATACAAGTCATTTTTTAAATCCAGTCATATAACAAATATACAAATCTAGCCTTCTGTCAAATCCTGACAGAGTTCTACAATCATAAAAATCAACTCACAAAACTCAGTTCATATTCTACTCTTTTAAAACAGATCTGCACAACATGTGAACCCACAGGTTCAGCATCTATATGTTAGCAGACCCTTGACTCTATCCTTCAGCTATGCTGTAAGACAGGAAGCAGGCAGAATAAAGGCAGCTGTTTCAATAAGACCTTTATACATTTGTCTGAAGTCTGTTTTATCAAGTATCCACTGTCTTTAGAAGAATGTATATTTATATACATATCCCAGATGGCTCTATGAATATTACACTGTAATGGACCAAAAAGCTATGCATTGATGTGTGTCTTCAGGTGTACCATGATGGGACAATAGCTTTCTTCTGATTTTCTTCAGTTGGCCAACTAATCATTCATCACCTTTTGTTCTTAAACTTTTAATTCCCGAAAAGTTGCATGAGACAAAGGAAAGGAGGAAAGGAAAGGAGCAAGATAGGGATAAAAATATGGATATTTTGCCTTCTAGCTCCATTTTCCTGGATACTTTTAAACAGATCTGCTCCCAAACTGCAAAAAATAAATACATCTATTCTTCTGGACAGATATGCAGTAGTTCCATCTAATTGTCATTGTTATCCTCCAACCCATGATCATTCATTTCACATAACAAAGCATTGTTTGTTTGTCTCTTTGTTTAGTAAGCCACTTTTTAGGATAAGACCCTCTTAAGGCAATAATCAATTAACTTAAATATAATAATAATAATAATAATAATAATAATAATAATAATAATAATAAAATCATATAGATATAGTACAATCAAAATGAATGATTAAATGCAGACTGTAGCATATACACAGCATTCTGGGGGTATATAGGCCAAGGTAAACAGGTGAGTCTGTAGGAGGTACTTGAAAGCCTGTATTGATGAAATTTGCATGCAATCTTTATTTCTTTTCATTTTATTTCATTCCTGTGCTGACTTTCTCCCAGAAAGGAACCCAAGCTGGCTCACAGATAAAACCATTTTAAAAACTTTACAATAAAAATGTAAAAATAGTTAAAGGGGGTGTACAGATGGGCTGGAGGTGGCAGCGGTATGCCACCCCTTTCTGCCCCAGATTGGTGCTGTGGCAAATGCACACTGCGGCACCAACCCAGCCTCTGCAGAGCACAAAAAGGAGCCATGTGGTTTCATCATACCTTTTACATCAAGGGGTGTCACCATTGCATGCATATCTAAATGCGTGCATGCCAACATGGTGCCCGGGCAGTGTGGTGAGGGCTTTGAGCATGGGAACACTCAGCTCTCATCCTGTACCAGGCCTAAATCATCAAGCTAAAAACAGTATAAAATGACATAAAACATACAAAAGTTAAAAAAATAACTAGAGCACACAGCCCATATAAAAGCCACCCTGGCACAATTATATACTAAAAGCCTACCTAAATAAAATGTTTTTACTTGCTGGAGAAAGGAAAGCAGGAAGTGGGCCAGCCTAGCCTCCTGCAGAAGGGAGTTCCAGGGGGTGGGAGCAGGTACTGAGAAGACTGTCTCACATATCCTGACCAAGCAAGCCTGTGATGGTGGTGGGACCAAAAGAAAGCCTTCCCCTGCAGATCTTAGGACTCTTGCAGTTGTGAATGGGAAGATATGGTCTTTCTAATCTGGACCTAAGTTTATAGGGCTTTATAGGTCATGATCATCACTTTGAATTCTGCCAAAAAATGAACTGGTAGCCAGTGAAGCTGTTTCAACAAGGAGTTATATGCCTTTAGAAAACAACAACACCACTGTCTTACAAACTATATAAATCAGCAAAACATACACAATAGGAAATAAAATCACCAAACCACTTAAAATAAATCACTGTAAAAGCTGAATATGCAATATTTCCATAAAATGCCGTCTAAAATGTATACACTGTAAAGATTCTTTTAGAAGTTGACACTGGAGTCAGGCGGTTGTTTAAATCATTAAATACACAGCAGGTCAAAATCAAGACATCACAAAAACTCTTAAAATACAGCACTGCACAGGCTAAATACACATTTCCATAAAATGCAGTCTCAAATGTACACATTTAAAAGGTCCATTTAAAAGCTGGTATCTTTGGGGATCCAAACCAGATAAGGATTTACAGGTTAAAACTAGCACTTCAAATTAAGTATGAACATGAATACAGCTAATATAATACTGGTGTAATATAGGGCCCAAATTGATGGGCAAAAAAAGCCTGCTCCCGGGCAGCTTCAGAGCACAGCATTTTGAAGAGACATGCTATGAAGCCACCTAGAAGCCAGCTTCAAGCGGCCCAGCTATCCAGTCACGGGCCGGCTTCCGGGTGTTCCGGGGGCACTGTGTTTACACTCTGCATGCTACTGGAGCTTCACAAAGCCAGCTTTCGGCAGTGGTGCAGATGGCAAAACCGGCTTTTTGCCAGCCAAAAAAGGAGCAAGTCTTTGCCTCTCCTTTTTTGGCCAGCTTCAAGGTGGATTGGGGGCATGGCGTGTGCTTGCCATGGCCCCAATCCAGCTTTGGAAGGGGCAGTTTGAAGCCAACCCTTTAGGGTGGTCTGTTTCATTCCCTAGTCTGACTAACTGGACTCTGCTAAGATTCTGGTTGCCTCTATAGCAGTTTGTTGTTCCCTAAAGCCTATCCTCAGCATGGTTCTATAGGTCATTTGATTGTGGGTATATCACGCCAGGCCTCTGTATGTCAACTTAATATTTGGTTGAATTTCATACTGGTCCCGGAGACCAACTGTTCACATAGTTGCACCCCACATTACTTAAGTACTATTTATTCAATTTATTATTATAATTTTGCACACCAAATTCCTCATCTCCCTTACTCCTTTTGCAGCCATAAAAAATGATTCTCTGTTTGCAAATTGCTAACAAATCCCAAGAGGTAAAAAGAACTAACAGCAAAAAAATACCTTCCCTTTCAAATAAAAAATATTTCTAAATTAAGTTTACTCTTAAAATCAAAGTGCATATCTCCTGTTAAATATAAATGCACTCACTGAAACATTTAAAAGATCATTTTATATTCCTGGTAACACACTCCTGTGAAAAGTTATTAAATAGCTGCTTATCCTAGGGTATTAAAACCAGTAAGCTTTAGGTCATGGCTCATAACACAAGTAAGAACACCTTTTTTTAAAGAATCCATAAATGCATGCACATTTTAACCAGTTAAATATATCAAGCAGTGTGTCTTCTCTTTTAATTAAATTATCTTTTTCCATGTTTTTCCCTGGCTTTTAAAATGTCCACCAAACTAATAAATGTGACCTTTGTAACTGGATTGCTTGGACAGTTGAGCAGAAGAATATAAGGTGTACATAGTCATCCCTTCATATCCACAGATTCTGCATCTATGAACTTAACCATCCATGACTTGAAAATAGATTTTTAAAAAAAATTCAAAAAGCAAACCTTTGTTTCCACATTTTGTATAAGGGACAGCATTTTACTGTACCATTGCATTTAATAGTACTTGAGCATGTACAGATTTTGGCATCCATGGGAAGTCCTGGAATAAAACCACAGGAGATAAGGATGTGTAGTAGTACTTCTGGTCCACTGTATTAGGCTCGCTGTGTTGGGACTCATATCCATGGCTGAGATATATGTTGTGACTGAGGTTTCCATGTATGTGCTCCACAGACTGATACAGACATACTGTGGGATGAACTGACACAGGCAATGATATAAAGTCAGTGTAAGGAAACAATGTGAATTCCACAATACACCTTTGAGATTAAAAGTGTTATTCTCCATAACAGGTTATTTCCCATAATATAGAAGATGAGGGATATGTTTAAGAAAAGATGTTAGGCCCATAGTTAAAAGTACTTGGTCAGAGTCTAAGGCCCAAAATGTACATCTTAGGCCCATTACAAATGGGCAGGAAAGTATGTGCTCAGCACATACTAGGGTTAGAAAGGGGCGTCTCTTTGAGACGCCCCTAACCCTAGTACGGATTAAGTCTGTACGAAATGGCGGCAGCCGTTCCACACGGCCGCTGCTATCTTGATGTAGCGGACACGCTGCATCTGCATGTCGCACCCCAGAAATGACACCGCGAGTGCACGCTTCGGCACTTGCGGCGTCTCTTCTGGGGCACAGGAAGGAGTGAGATTTTCGCACTCCTTCTTTGCAGTGTCCGGGAACCACGGCGTTTGGCTGCTGCGGTTCCCGGACGCTGCAACCGACGGCTGCAGCAGACCACCGCTTTTCGGCGGTCTGTAACCTACCCATGTGGCTGAGCGGGAGCTCTACTAAAGGTCTATATTATACATAGAAAAAAGAAGTAGAAGAATGAAGAAGAATGAAGGTGGAGGACAAAAAAATGAGGATGAGCTCTTTCAGTTTTGTGGTTAGACAAAGTTATAGAATATAATAAAGTGTGTGAATCATAATGCTTGTTGCATTTATGATTTAAACCAGAAACAGACAAGTATGGAAAGTTAAGGGGTCATATTACCACCACCACCCCCAGACACTGGAGGACTGTACTCCCCATTGCACCTTTCACAAAAAAGGTTTTGACCCCAGATGACCCATAACACCCAGTAGGGGGTATTGGGGCTTCTTTTTCTATATTTATAGACCCCTGGGCCCTTTTTGGGCCAAGGATGTGCCTTTTTTATAAGCAGAAAGTTAGTGGAAGGCTCTTCCCTTTCACTTCCTTTGAGGGTGTGCATTTAGCAGAAAGATACAGAAATTATAGGTCTACATACTCCCAATGGCCATATGTGGGAATCAGCTAGTTGGGACAAAGTCATACATGAAACAAAGGGGAAAGCTAGTGCCTCTCAGTATCACCACTGGAGCTGTTTGCTCTTAAGGGTAATGTACTGAACTGTACTGAACTGTTTTCTTGCAATCCTACATAGTTTTGTTTTATTTTTATTTTATTTTTATATTTTTCATTTCAGGATCTCAGTTATGTTAAATAGCACCGTGGTGTCATTTTCTTTTTTCTTTCTGTCTTGTACTTTTATTTCCTTTTGCACAATAAATGTTCCAAAATGCAGTTGAGTTGTATAGTGTATGTTCATTTCTAAAACAGTTGGACTTTTTAATCAATAGTGTGGACAGAAACATGTTGAGTCTATCATTAAGCAAATCTTGTAGCAGCTTATGTAATCCAAGGCCCGTGCATGCAATGGTGGGCCGGGGTATTCTTTTAAAACAGTGAAACTTAACACTGCAGATAACAGAAGTCCTGTGCCATGATCACAGGCTTGAGACAGACAAGCCAAAAGGGGAGTGGTGGCGGCGTTACTAGGGTTCCGGACTGTGCAGCAACCGCACATTCTGGAACCCTAGTATGTAATGGGGGTGGTCTGATGGTGGCGTCCTGTCCACATGGGCGCTGCCATCTTGATGTAAGGGACATGCAGTGTCCGCAAATGGCTGCGAGTCCATTAAGTCACGAGTGCACAATGGCGTACTCGTGACATAATCTGGGTGCCACTAAAAGAACCCAGAGGAACAGGGTTCTTTTTACTCCAGAGGGATGTCACACAGTCTGGTGGCTGCAGCATCCCTCTGGAGTTAAAACGGGCATCTGCAGACCACCATTTTTGGGCAGTCTGTACTATGCCATAGTTATCTTTCTAGATTTGGGGGTTCCTTTGCACATTAGTAAAACTTGGAGAGATTATCCAGGAGGTAAGCATAACAATGCTCCAGTAAATGACAACTAGCTTTGAGGCATCATTTAAATTTCCAACAAGCCCTTAAGTGGATACCATACAGAGTTGCCTAGTGGATACCATACAAGTGGATACCATACAGTTGCCTTGTGTAAAGAGCTAATAGTGCTGATATCAAAACAGAACTCATAGGAGCCGAGTTCCTGGTAATGATTTGATTCTAGTATAAATTCTAGGTATGATGGACAAGTGAGATACAATTCATAGATGGGTTACTACACTGATACCACAACAATTGTCTTCTGAAGTGTAGACAAGAGGGAGAGAGGGAGGGAGGGAGAGGGGGGAGTGAGAGAATGCACTGGAAGAAAAAAATACAATGAAAACATTTTCTTGGGTCTGAAAAATACTGGAGGTGATAATAGTTCAACCTAGAGGACAGAGCAGTAATAGTCCATAGCTGGTCTGTTGAAGAAGTTGAAAGTTGTCAATGAAACCAGGTTCACAAATGTTTTCCCCCTTCCTAGACCAAAAAATAAGGGGAGAGAGCGTGTAACTGATAGGTCTCTGTCAAAAAGAGACATTTTTAAAAGGTACTGAAAGAAATTAGAAGGGAAAAGAGCAGCCCTGCAATGGTGAACTCTGAAAAGTGAGAGGTGAATGAAAGGCAGACCAATTACTTCCTGTTCCTTTGGGAATTGTCTATCTGTATAGATTTTCAGAGAGGGCTCTCAGAACACAGACTATTGCCAGCTCTACTAATGTACCTTTCCTTCTCCCAGTTTGCAGGAAAAGACTTGTAGTCATGTTTCAAAAGAAGAAAATGTCATTCTGGAAATTCTAGGCCAGATCAACAAATGGGTACAGGAGATATAAGAATTTTTTAAAATGTCCTAGGTCTGAATTTTCTATGCAGAACTCTGGTATTATTTCATATTTTTATACGCCACTTTCCCTTTCCCTTCACAAAGAAGATTCAGGCTGTTCAGAAAACTAGCAGTCTTCTGTATTCAGCCACTAATCAAATTCATACTTGCTTAGGTTCACCTATGCTCCAATATCAGATGCTCCTTGACTATTCCCTGAGCCCTGAAAGCAGACTATAAACATAAAAATTCATACTTGTTCTCCTGCAATCATAACAGAATTGTAAATATAAGTTCTCTAAGATAATCTAACAAGGAGCTGCTAATGGAGGTTTGCACACACAGACCTGGAACACATAGGCCAAATAAGGCAGCTTCTAGCTGCTTTTGGGGCATGGCATACAAATAACGCACTTTGGAAGCAGGCCATGTTGTCACTGTGGTTCTAGTGCAATGGGGCCATATGCTTTGTCCCACAGACAGTATATTGGCCATTTGGGTGTTTAACAGCCTTTCATGTTTTCATGCCCTAGATAGGCAGGAAAGTTCAGAAGAGCTATCTAGCCCCTTGTGGACCACACAACACATGGATTGATTAATATGAAGTTACTTGGTGGATCATAGACACCAGTAGTGCAGTCTACTCAGTGTCTTATGGTAGACAGGAGATGCCAGAGGTGTGTGGAATGAAAGGAGAAGATAATCAAAACATCTACAATAGTAACACTAATCAGTGGCACTAATCCTATGAAAAACATCTATAGCAGTGTATGTTTGGGCTAGGGAGGTTTCTTACATCAGCAGATATATGAGAATTTGGAGTATTAAACATGTATACCCGGATCTCTGTGGAGCTTTCTGCGTGGGGCTTCCCAAATCCTACTTTGTATTACTGGGCTTATTGGGGTGGGTGGGTTTGAGTTACTTCTAAATGGGACTTTACATATGACATACTATGTAAATGTTTTCGACAACATTACAAATGGCTCTGAAGGCTGTTTTATAAAGATGTATGCTTACATATGTGGTGGGCATATTGTTAGTGATTTGTGATGGCATAAATCCAACTAATGCATCACAGCTATTGGTCATTGTATAGGTCAGAATTCCCTTCTGACAATACAACAGCAGACCAAGTTACCTTGCAAGCTGTCTCCCAACATGACAATTTCCAAGTTGTTGGACATCAGGGAGGCCAGACTGGGAGACTGGTGTGTGTGTGTGTTTAGCTAGGCAGGGTGCAAACATGTCATCTGCAGGGATGTCCTAAGGACTCCTCCTGGAAGTCTCTGCAGGTGATTTTTCTGTGTGTCTAGCTTAAGGGAAATAGCTGGATGTATCACTGTTGATTCTCCCTGTATGACAACTCAAAAATTGATGGTTTGGTAAGGGCTGCACAGCTTACAAGGTGGCTTTTTAGAGTGGTAACATTAGTCCAAAACACACTGCAGAAACAATCCAGTTTGAGACCTCTTTAATTTCCCTGGCTCAGCGTTAGGGAATGTCTCATAAAACTACAGTTCCCAGAATTCCCTAGCATTCAGCCAGGGCAGTTAAAGCAGTCTCAAACTGGATTATTTCTACTGTGTTTCCATTGTAAGATATAGCTGTGTAGATACAGCTACTTGAGACATATAATAACTTTCCCAATGCAGGATCTTGGCCATATGTTTGAATGTAAACAAAAATGATGAAATCAAATATGTGGAGCCATTAACTTCACTCAGAAGTGGCCAAAGACATTTTATTGCCTAGCGCAAAAAATCCAGATGCAACTCCTCCCACCGCTTTGGTGGTAAATATATGACAAACTAAATAATGCACAATTTCCTGATCTTTAATGCTACGTCAAAACTGCTCCTTGATGCTTTTCTCTCAAACATTTTAGAGTAGGCCAACAGAAATATTTCTTGTGAAATTTGATTGTGTGCAAAATTACTATCCCATGTAGAATTTGGCTTTTATGGCATCCAAAAGAGGTTTTGGAAATGAATTTAAATCAAGTAATTGAAGTCATACTTTATATATTATGGAAGGGAAAGAGTTATTATATTGAAGAAGAACTCTTAATTATAGCCCCTGATGCACAAGAAATACTCATGCATTGGGAACCAATTAGCAGTCAATTACTTTATGCTAGATTTCAAACACGACTCATGAATATGACAATCATACAGCGTTATGCACCAGCATATAGCTGTGATGGAGAGATCAAAGATCAATTTTGCAATAACTGGGAACATTTGATGGGTAGAGTTCCTAAGCATGACATCTGCTTAGAAACAGGGGACTGAATCCTAAAGCCACAGTTGACTAAAACAATGAGGGACTGTAAGTCATAAGCTTTGGTTTCAAACATCAAAGAAGAAGAAGAAATGGAATGCCAATTAGAGTTCAATGGAAGTGTTCTTTGTTTCTTCAAAGTTGGTGTGCTATAATTGCTTGAAAGCAGATCGATCATTCATGTGTCCATCTAAGAAAAACAATTCAGAATCAACTTAGCTGGAAGTAAATCCTACTATATGGATAAAATTAAACTGCATATTTGCATTTAAGGTTCTGGTCCATAAACACGCTTAAGCTAATATGGCTAGACTGAAATTGCTGAGACAAAATGACAACTGGAATTTAAAATGTAGTAATTGTGATGTAGAATAAATTGCTCACATTTTAAGAAACAGAAACAAAGATGAAATAGTGCAATATAAGAAATACTTTAATATCTGTAATTCATAGTGTTCATTAACAAGAATGTAAGGTTACAGCTTTGGAAATGGTGGTTTCCTTGTCAGAATTTTGTTGAAGCCAAGTGTGGTTTTTCTTTCAGGTTTTTGAAGAACTGTCTGAGAAAGTGAACCCTATAATCAAAATAGGACCAGCACTTTGGGTTTTTCCTTCAGAGGCTGAAATAAAACCCAGCAAAGAGGTGACACGGACATGACACCATTTGCCACCTCTGTTTCGGAGTCATTTTGAACAGGACTGGTGCAGCCATTAAATAGAGGTGGTCAACCCACTTAGCAATGTTGGGAAGAATTAATGTGTGTGACAAGGTTTGTTCTGCACTCCAAAATCTAGCTTACTGTTGTCAGGTACAGTGGAGGATGTTTGTCAGATCCCCAGTACTGGAAAAAGTTTAATCTTCCATTCTAGTTTTGTACATAAGATAGAAGGTAAGAATCACATCATTATTTGCCTCATGTACCAAACAGTTTTGAGGCAGTCCATTTCCTGAAGAATGAAAAATCCTAGTGGAAAAGGCTAAGGGCATGGCTAAGGTCATGTAAAAGTAATCAGCAGGTCCCCTTGCAAGGATACAGCATGAGACCAAAAATCTAGGCTGGATGGCCATCACTGACAAAACAAACCGTTCTGTTTACTATTGAATAAGAGAACAGAATAGTTACTACTATTACATTTAACAACAATTTAGATGATAATGTGAAGGATTATAAGTGATTTCTAATCGAATTCTCTGCCTGTCATTGAATTATCATTCCCTCAGTTCTTCAGGACAGCTATTGCTATAGGTATAGCAGTTATAATGTGGCATGAAATTGATAAAAATGTGTGGATATGAATTCATGCTTGAATACTGGTGATTTGAAGGGAGAGGGAGGTTAGGCAGGTTTTTTGTTTGTTTGTTTGTTTTGTTAGAAATTGAAGTGGGCATGCACTGATTTCTGATGAGCTACTATGTTTTGTTTTAGACCCATAATCTTTAGTACTCAGGAAGATATGTGGCCAAGACGATTTTACTGATGATGTTCCATGGGATACTTTTAAGTATTGTAAATATTGTGAGAAAAGGATACAGCACTACAGTTTCACCTTAAACAGATATGGGTCAAGACTTCAATGGATTTTTCCCAAGATTTGTGGTGAGAGGGGTTGTATGTTTAGGTGTGTGGTGTGGACTACTAAACTGAACAGGACTACAGTACATAGATACTGGAACTATAATTAATCCTTTTTCCAGTAGGTGGCAGCCATAAAGCCTATTCAGACTCAGTTACTAAGTTAGGAGAACACAAGTATATATTCCTTGGTTAAAAATCACAGATTAAAAATGCACTGAGATGCATTAATATATTATGTTTTTATAAACCACATTAGTCACTAGAAGGCTGAAACAAACAGTAAAAATTCGAAGGAAGGAAGGAAGGACACAGCTTATTTTAAATACAGCCATAGTTTTCAAGAAAAAATAGGAGATCAGCCATAAATCAGCTTGCTGGAGTTGTGTGAGGATGATAATACTAGGGTAAGGCTGATGATCCAGTGACCTAATTCCAGAAGAGCCTCATGAGTCCACAGCAGTAATAAGGACTGTTGCACTTTGAAGCCTTTTAAAATGAAATAGATGAAAAAGTTTGGAAGAGAAGAACTCAAAGTGAGTCTGAAAATCCATGCACATGGAACTGGAAGTAGGAGTACAGTGCACTGAACTGTACTCATTAAGACTGGTTTCTTTTGCATAGGTAGGGATGGATATAGTTGACAGTTGCACTTTGTTTTGTTTTTTCACTTTCAGTTTCTTGCCAGATCCAAATGTGAAGAAATAGGTCTAATGTTAATATTTTTCCTCACCAAAATTAACTGAAGCAGAATTCTCCCTCATTGACCAAATTCTACAGCTACAGATATTTTTAGCATAGAAATGACTATGCTATATAGTTGTTAAAGATGAGAAGTCTCCCCTGTCACAAGAGGTGGCTGTCCTAATTGAGAATGTACATAGGTGAATACACAGGAATACAAACCTAGATTTTTAAGAACTGAACACTGAAAACCCTGGATCCAGATGGACAAAATCTGTTATTCTGGGTATTTCTGTCATTTGAAACAGACATAGCATCATTGGCTGGTTGTAAATCTCTAAAATGGTTAGCCAATAATAAAAGTTCATTCAGCTTAGAAAAATATCTTAGGTTGCACCTAACACAGAGTCAGAGAACAGCTTTCACCAGAGCTAGATTTGAGCAACTAAATTCTATGGTAAAATCAGGATGGTTCCAAAAAATACCCTATCATGAAATAATGTGTATTTGTGGTGCTTCAGTCGTAGAGGACATTGTACATATCCTGTTTGATTGTTGCATATATGACAAGGAGAGATTCCATTTCTTGCAACTATTTTTGGTTAGAATGTCCAACTGAAATCTGATTGATAAATTTTCGTACCTCCTTTCTAGGGAGAATTTACATTTAATGTGTTGTATTGCAAAATGTATTATAGAAGCTGCTCATTTGAAAAATCAGTTTATCACACAACACGGGGTTTTGTGCCATGGAAATGAGTTCATTTAAACACCCCTATTGAATTCCTTCACTCCCACCTGTTTTAGCTTCTTTTATTCTATATTTTATCTTGTATTCTATTATCAAATTTGTTTGTATTCAACTTTTATGTGTTTTAATCTCCTAGCTAATTTTAAATGAATTTTAGGAGTGATCTAGTTTTATTTTTGTAAGTATATCGATGTTTTGCTTTCCCTTGTTGATATTGTCAGTTGACTAATCAATAAACTTGTTGTTGTTGCCATTTGAATTTTTGCAAAATCTTTCCACCTTAAACCTAAAGAAATGCGTAGTTTTTGATAAGTTCCTATAACAATGAAGTGACACATAATTCTCCTCCATACCTAATGAAAGTGTACAGGAATGTGGCTCTGTATATCACTCTTCTGCTCTTTCCACTTAATGTTCATTCAAAATTCAATTCCAGATTCTTTGGTTTTTACTGCCAATGGGAGCTTTCATCTGACTGCTAAAAGCAGCTGATTGGCTTAATATGGGCAACAAATTTTCATTGGGACATACTTGGGGGATAAAAAAAGCAATTTTGGAACAGAGAGAGAGAGCTCCCTATACATCAAATTTCTCCTGTAGCTGCTATCAATATTATTGAAAAAGACATTACAACAAGTGATACATTTAGTGTAATATTTAGTTAGGTTCTAACACTTGTGATCTATGAGCACTGTACACAAGTCTTATCAAAAATAGGGATAGCAGAACTTCAGCTCACGTGAGTTTTGATTCCACCCTCCCGCACACACACTTCCATGCAAGATTTGAACCAGCTATTAGACAAAAGGTGATTAGGTATGAAGCAAAACTGGATGAAAGGCACAGAGAAGACTAGGTATGAAGATGTGGTGCTGAAATAGATATATACCTGCACATAACAGCATCATACATGCACCCAAAAGATACTAGCCTGCATGATTTTCATTAGCCTGCTATGTCCAGCAGCATCTGTTTCTACACAATGGCTGTAGAGAATAGGAAGCTCTTTGCACTGTAAAGAGCCACTTAGAAAGCTAACAAGAATAAGGCCTTCTATAGATGCTCTGGGAGAAGAGGGACAGAGTTAAAGGATTGGCTTTCTTTCTGTGCAAGAAACCAAACAGATTGGAAGAAGAAGAATACAGAAAACCATTCCTTTACCACCAGCTTTTACACGGTGGCACTTAACGATTATTAAAATGCCTCCAAAATGTTCCTGAAGCATTCCTGAAGAGCGAAAGTGGGAGAGCCGGCCATGCTTCTTAATCATCATTGAGGTGTACTGCTTCTCTCTCATTGTCAAAGCATTCACGGAGTGGCCATTTCTTGCATAACGGAGGTTTCCATGCATGGGATGGGGTGAAAACTTCATATTAAAGTAATGAGATCTTCATTAGGTTCTCAGTTGGGATGAATAAAGAGGTTAGCAAACATTTGAATAACACTGTGGAAATACTGCAGTTTGATACCACTTTAAGTGCTATAGCTCCATCCTATGGAATTGTGGGATTTGTGGCTTACAAGTTCTTTAGCCTTGGACTTTATCGCACCGCCTCTGGTGCCTGATATCTCTTCTGAATTTGAGACAAATTCAAAAGTTATGTTGATTTTATCACATGGACTTTTAGCCCGAAACAGCTTCCCGGTGGCTCCAGTGTTGAATTTGGGCCCCGTATGTTGCTTCAGTGGCCATTTTTTCCAATTCTGAAGCTTCCAATTTGGAAAAAAATGGACTCTGAAGTGACTTATGGGGACCAAATTCAACACTGGAGGCAATGGGAAGCAGTTTTGAGGGAAAAGTCAGTGCAATAAAATCAGCATAATTTCCGAATTTGGCTCAAATTCAGAAGAAGTAAGTCAAGCACCAGAGGCAGTGTGATAAAGTCTCTTCTCTGCCAAAGACTGCTTGTGCCTCACAAAACTGTAGGATTCTGTAGGCTGGAGCCATGGCAGTTAAAGTTGTGTCAAACTGCATTATTTCTACAGCGTAGATGCACTATGTACCATTTCAGGTGGCGGTTTTAGGTTTTGGTTAGAATAACTATTATGCATGCTAAACATCAATATAAATAGCAGTTACTCTAGCAGAAACCTAAAATGGAACTGGTAACAAACCATAAAAAGGAAGAAGTGTTTGGTCCTCCATTTTAAATATATGATTTGGGAGCAAGGGAGACAGAAAAGTTTGACCTTCTGTTTTTCCCTCGCCCAAATATGATTTATTTAATGTTGAAAAGAATTGGCTTCTCACGTTGTGTGTTGACTTTTTCTTTTCTTCTTTAGAGCTGGAAATAAGGCTAAATTGTCCTAAGGGATATGTAATGGGTAATTAATTGTTTTTTCTTGTATTTGTTCCTGAACCCCCTCCACTTTCTAGTATTGATTATTTTTTCTTTTGAAAAGCAAACAGAAGTAGACCCTTTAAAAGGGGACAAGAATCAGTGCCCCAATAGTCCCTTCTAGGACCTGTTTCTAATATGCTTGTAGAACTGCTGAACTCTTGAGGATTTCAAAGGGATGCAAACAAACAACTGTCCCTTGCATTCCAGTAGATGAGACACCTTATTCATATAGGAAAGTATATTGGACCACCTTCATAACTCTCTGACATACTGCAGACATGTCCTATTTACATATTAAAGTAGAACATAACTTTTTTTAAAAAAAAAACTGCCATATGCTGGAAGAATACAGCACTAAGGCCACTACTTTTTATCATTAATCCATTTTAAATCATGCTTTAATTTGATAAGTAGTGCCTCCAAGAGCTGGTGATACACGGCTAGTTCTGTACATAAATTTGGAGGTTTGGTATGCAAGGTGGCATAATTCCTCATCAGTTATCACCTTCTCTAGAGGTGCTTTTTGGAACGATATAACAATAAATCATGGTTGGTCTGATGAAGGAGTATTATCACTGTCTAATATCCACTCACTCAACCTTAAAGAAGCATGCCTTGTACTGTCACTATTAGAATTGTGTGAATACTGTGTAACAAAATGAGATTTCGTTCCTGACATAAATCATGGCCAGCATTTCTTGGAAGGTTCACCATGCTTTTGGCACATCTGGTCTATTAAAGATACTTAGGATATTATGTTATTCTCAATTGCGTCTTTTGAACAAAAGTAACAAAGACATTTGACCCTATATTCAGTTTTGCTCTGGTCTTACTTCAAACATTGAATTTACTTGAAATTTGGTGGACATATCTTAAAATGAGGCTTTAACTCTCTTTTTGGTAATCTATACCAGTGTTACAATGTGCATGTGTGAATTCAACTCTATAAATTTGATGGAACTGTAGTATGTGTTAAATGGTGTGTTGTTTTCAAATGCTTTTATTTTAATTGAAACAATGATTTATCTGTTTTAACTGTTTTATATTTATTTCCTTTTTAACATTAGAAAATTAATGTTTTGCTGTACCTTTTACATTTTTGTAAGTCACCTTGAATCCCATTTTGGAGAAAAGAGGGATATAAATTTAATAAATAAGTAAATTACAATGAAAGACCCTTGAAACACATCAATTTATCAATCATTCACATTTACTTTATCCTGATTCTCATCTCCATCTCAGACTGGCTATGTCCATCCCCACACCTTAAAAAAATCTTAAACTAAAAATGTGTTCTGTAAAAGTACAGAAAAGTTATTGCTTTGCAAAGGGAAACCCATGAAGACAAGGACAGTCTGTTTAAATTTAGAGCCATTTTAGTAACTTGCTTTTAATCTAACTTGCAGTGGTATTAGGATCATAAAGGGTGCAGTGAGAGGATGAATTATCATTTGTATTTATATGTGTGTGTTGTTTATAAGGTATCATTATTAACCAGCAGTGGCTGACTTGCTTTCTAAGAAATTAACTGATGAGAAATTCAGACCTGTTTTGTTCAAACAGGCAAAGAGAAGATAGCTTTAGTCTGTCTGCATGAACTAAACACATGAGGTGGAAGGTATACCAGCCCTGAATCCTCCATTGCTTCTTTGCTCTCATAAGTATGTGAAAAGTAGGTTTAAAGAAAAGACTTTTCTCTTGGAAGCTCTCCATACTGTTCTGAACCCTAATTTTTCAGCTTTCTGGATTATGTGAATATTCTCCATACACATGCATATTAGGCTTTCCATTTCAAATTTGTTCTACATATGAGAAACACAGTCATGGATAGGGAGCAATTAGGATACTCTTCCCTTCATATTGTTTTTGTTGTGTGACTTCAAGTCATTTCACTCCAGGGAAAACCTATCATGAAGTTTTCTTGGCAAGATTTGTTCAGAGGAGGTTTGCCATTGGCTTCCCCTGAGGGTGAAAGGGTGCCAGGGTCACCTGATGGGTTTCATGGCTGAGCTGGAAGGCAAAGCCTGATTTCCAGAGTCACAGTTCAAAACTCAAATGACTACAACATGGTTTAGCTAACCCTTAAAAAGAATGCCTGAAAGGAACTGTATATACCAAGACACTATCAATCTGTGTTCTCTCTGTATCATACCAATTGTATCATCTCAAAAAGACATCCTTATGCAAAACAGAGTAAGGATAATGCAGGTGAAAATGAAAAACCCACTATAATAAGCAAAATAATAATGAAATCTCAATTCTCTGCATGTTTATTAATAAAGTTTACTATTCCACTTTTAAATGGAATTGCCTGCTGGACCTATGTATATGTGATACCATTTTTATTTGGTGGGGGGACCCAGCTGATTGGTTTTCTGGGGCATCTAGACTCTTGAAATGGAATGGAAAAGAAGACTCCTTTTTGATCTGGAAAGATTCTTCAGTTCAACATCAGTTTGGTGAGCTATGTTCACTTGAAGAGTGAACTACAAATAAGGCTTATGTGAGTCATTCTTCTGCCTAAATTCCCTGTTTTGAAGATTTTTAATTAACAAAGAATAATGGACCAATTACAATGGAAACTCTAATTCACTCTTTATGTTGCTCGGGGATAACATTACTAAATGTCTACCTTTGGGGCTCAGAATATAGATATGTTAACATCATGTTGAATTACTAGTAGAACTTCTTTTTAAAAACATTTTTAGTAGGATGGCACTGATTTAGATTTGTTTTGCGTCTAATATCTTTTGGTAGAATCATGGATGGATAAGAATCTTTTTTTGTGCAAAAGCTCATACATAGCTGCGAATGCACACACACAAAAAATTATCAGCAGAAGATCCTGTGCAGAAAATGTGGTTTGTGGTGCAACTCCCCTCCACAAAAACCCTACGTGAATTTTGTGTAGAAATTGAACACCAACATTTTCTGTACAGGACAGAGCGTTTTCTGGAGAGAAAATTATATTTCTTTGCAGAATTACTACCATCTCTGAAGAAAATGCTGGGGTGTGTGTGTGTGTGTGTGTGTGTGTGTGTATATATATATATATATATATATATATATTCACAGAATGATCCCTGACTTGTAAATAATATTTTCTTACCACGGGAAGAAAACTGCAAAATTTACTTGCTGCTTATTTTGTTAATGCAATGAGGAATTACATCCCTAGCAGACAGCAGAAGCTTCACATCTTTGTAGGTCTTTTCCCAGAACTTCTGTTGGTCTCAGAGGAACTCTTGAATGTAAAAACTTCACAGCCAACTTTGTATATGTGAATGGATTCCAAGGCATCCATGAGCTTTTCATTATTTCCTTTTCCATTCTGCCTTTGACAGCTGATTAGAACTCATCTAATTCTTAAGTAAGAAGTTTTGTTACTTTTTTTTAAACAAGAATACTCTTTGAATGTATCATTTTGTTTTCCAATGTTTGTTCTGTGCTTCGTATTTATGATTGGTTTGAGTGGGGAAGATTTCTTTTTGCTGCTATTAAAGAGCATCAGTTGCATTACTGTCATTTTACTATGACAGGCTTTCTTCTGTCCTTTGAAATTAGGAAATAGTATAGGCATAGTATAGTTGATTTTGACAATCAACCTACAATTTTTTTCCCTGTGTCTGCTGTTCCCACTGGTTACTAACCCACCAGAAAGACTTTGTTATCTGTGTGTTGCCTTGTAGGAATTGTTCATCTTAAATGAATTATTATTTTGGCTCCATCTCCACAGGGCAAAAATCCCACTTCTAATGATCAATTTAATATCCCAAAGACATGTCAGCAGTAGCTTAGAAGCCCGAACTTGTGAGATGCCAATTAGGGAGAAGTAAAACCAAGTTTCTAGTTTGGCTTGCATTAATTTGATGGTTGTCACTTTCAGGCTGCAATACTATGTGTATTTACCTGGGAGTAAATCCCACTACCTAGTGGGTAGACAGAGATAAGTCTGCACTTTCAATCCCATTTGACATATAAAACTGACAGTCCTCCAGGATAATCTTAATTCACTGTTGCACCTGGACAGTATCTTCCATCATAAATATACATAGCTTGCAAGTTATGGAATCAGGACATATCATGTGGCACACACAACTCTGTACTATAGCAGAAGTTGGAAAGGCAGTGTAAAAATGAAAGAAAGAAAGAAAGAAAGAAAGAAAGAAAGAAAGAAAGAAAGAAAGACTCAAGAGGAACAGCCAGAGTTATGCCAGCATTTGCCGCCTGGGACAGTTGGCTCATACAGTCTTATGGTAGGGCTGGCCTGATCTTGATACCAAGGAAGATTCCTCAAGGGCTCTGGCAAATGCTTTGTATATGCACTATACCTGAGATCTTAACCCCTTTTACCATTCATCACCAACATAAATTTGCAAAGCCTTTTCAGACATTTCTTTTTGGCAATATGTTGAGAAGATGCTTTGGGATGTGTCTTCCTCTACCAAATGCAAGTGATTTCAGGTGTGCTTTCCATGGTATTTTCCCCAGTTTTTAGGGGGAGAAAGTGTGAACTGGAGTTGCAAGCCAATGTAGTGTAGTAGTATGAATTTTGGGTTAAGATTCTGGGAGACCAGGGTTTCATGTCCTACCTCCAGTAGCTTGGGAAAGACTCTGTATCTGAAAATGAAAGGTCTGATTTAGAGCCGGAGAGCTCAGAGGACATGCCAGATGTGCAACCACAAGCAAAGAGCCTCCAGCATTCATAGGGGCAGAGACATCAGCAACCAGAGTACAGTTCCCAGCAGCCACTCCCACTCTGCCTGGACTTTGACTACTCTTCTGGACAACACTTTGGACTGCCTGCCTGGACTAAAGACTGACCTGTAAACATCTGGGACCAGAACCTCTGTTTTTCAGCTGATACTTTGGTGAGCTTGGACTCAGACTCTCTCTCTCTCTCTCTCTCCTTAAAACTGCTGGGACTCTGAACCTTCTGGTTTGCTAACCAAAAACAAAACCAGACACAGGGTTCAGATCTTCTCTCTGCCTGGGTGACGTTGAGCAAATTACAGTCTCTCAGACTCACAGCAAATCAATGGCAAATCCCTACTAAATAAATCTTGCCAAGAAAAGCCTGTGATAGTTTTGCCTTAGAGTAGTCATAAGTTGGAAATGACTTCAAGGCAAATAACAACATGAATGAGGTTGGTAAAGTTCCTGACTCGTTGCAGGCTTAGTCTTATGTGGCATCAGAAGAAACCAAGAAGCTTATCGCACACCTTTTCCCCCCATTATGGGAACTGAAAGGGGCTGCTCAGGACCTGGAAAAAACTGATTTTATCACACAGCAAATCATCCTCAAAAGGGCCCCGTTCCATCCCCCAGTGCCAAGCCATCCCCATTCAGTGCTGAGAGGAGCCATTTTCCTCGGTCAGAAGACTTCCAACCAGAACATTTAACACTCCTCAGCACTGACTGGGGACGGCTTGGCGCAGGGGGATGAAACGAGGCCCTTTGAGGATGATTTGCTGTGTGATAAAATCCATTTTTTCCAGGTCATGCGCGGCCCTGAGCATCCTCTTCCCATTCCCATAATGGGGGGGGGGTAAAAGGGTGTGTGATAAGTTTCCAAAACTGCTTTGTCAACCTGTACTGTAATTTTTAAAATGCAGTGGAATTTTGAAATTAGCATGTAAGAGAGATTTGGATTCAGCCAAAATGTTCTTAGGACAGATGCTTTTTGGGAGTCATGGCATCCACAATTCCTAAACCAATTTCACCATTAAATCAAGTTTTAAGTGATGTACAATATGTTTTTTCCTGCATGACAGAAAGATACAAGATTGTATGGGGAGCTGCTTTTATTTATTTTAGGTTTTTTAAATGTAGAGCCTTGTCATTTAACAGCCTAGTAAATTAGCACATTTGAAGTATTTACTAACACAATTAACCTTTAGAACAACACTCTTCCTTCAACCTCAAATGTCAAGGTTTGCAGCATCTATTATGATGATAAATAGTCTTTTTGCATTCATATAAAGAAATGAGCAGATTCAGCCCAAATGCTCTGCCCTCAAAAGATTTACTGTAATAAACAAAACTGCTACTTGTCGCACACTTGAAATTATGCTAATTAAAATAGCACCTTTTGGCATGATCATCACTTTTAGTCTCTTGTTTAAAGGGGGGCTTTCTTTCCCCTCCAAAATGTAAGCAATTGGGCTGTTCTGGGGGTTTAAATAATAGTGCCTTTTTAATTCTGATCAAGCATCCTTAGAGGGGTTTCTTCCTTCTTCCTCTCACCCTTGTATTGTTCTTATCTAGATTGGCAGATTCTCTGCTTAACCATCTGTCTGTTTTTACTGCCAAAGACAGCTACCATGAAGAGTGATTTTAGAGAAGGACCACTACCAGGATGACGTTAAATACACAATATGGATTGCTAGATTTGCTTTATTTGTTCCCATAGAGCATGACAACAATAGAGGCATAACTAAGATGGATTTAGCAAATATTGTGTAAGAATACAATCAAGACTCTGAGCTGAAAAATAGCGTACTGTAGAAGCAAGCATTCTTACCATAAAGTCAGGTTGTCATAAAAACAAGAACCCATCAGTAAGAGGCACTGGCAAAGTCATTAAAACACAGACATTTCCCCCCAGGGTTTTAGGGATCTATCCCTTGTGGATCCAGTTTGGATCCCATGTTTCAAAACACACTGCATAAATAATCCAGTTTGACACTGCTTGAACTACCCTGGCTCACTGCTAGGGAATTCTGGGAACTTTAGTTTTCTGAGACATTTTGCAATGTGATTAGCACATAAAGCACACAGGGAGAAACCTGCTCATTCACATCATATTCTGAAGCCATCTGTGTATCGTTACAGTCACAAACTCATGAAAAATCCAAGACTGCCTCTTCTGTGGACTGGAAACTTGCAAGCTCTAGGTCACGGAAAAGAAGGGAGTGGTTTTTAGCAAGTGATGATACATTGCTCATCTGAACAGGCTAAA
>NC_056524.1:129677243-129725986 GCF_019175285.1 Sceloporus undulatus | reverse complement strand
GCGCAGAACGAACTCAGGCTTGCTAGAGAGGTTAAGAACAATAAAAAGGGCTTTTTTGGATATGTCCGCAGCAAGAGGAAGAAGAAGGAAACAGTAGGGCCACTTCGTGGAGAAGATGGCAAAATGCTAACAGAAGACAGAGAAAAGGCAGAATTACTCAACACCTTCTTTGCCTCAGTCTTCTCAGAAAAAGAAAAGGGTGCTCAACCTGAGGATAATGGAGCAGAGGACAGAATAGGGGAATTTCAGCACAGAATAAGAGATAGTAGAGGAACACCTTATTAATCTAAATGAATTTAAGTCTCCGGGACCAGATGAACTCCATCCAAGGGTATTAAAAGAACTGGCAAATGTAATATCGGAGCCATTGGCAATAATCTTTGAAAACTCCTGGAAAACAGGAGAGATCCCAGCAGACTGGCGGAGGGCAAACGTTGTCCCCATCTTCAAAAAGGGGAAAAAAGAGGATCCCAACAATTATCGTCCAGTTAGTCTGACATCAGTACTAGGAAAGATTCTGGAGCAGATCATTAAACAGAGAGTCTGTGAACATCTAGAAGGCAATGCCATAATCACAAAAAGTCAACATGGGTTTCAGAGAAACAAGTCATGCCAGACAAACCTGATCTCTTTCTTTGATAAAATTACCAGCTTGGTAGATGAAGGGAATGCTGTGGATATAGTATATCTTGATTTCAGTAAGGCCTTTGACAAAGTTCCCCATGACATTCTTGCAAACAAGCTTGTAAAATGTGGGCTAGACAAAGGAACTGTTACATGGATCTGTAATTGGTTGACCGGCCGAACCCAAAGGGTGCTCAACAATGGCTCCTTTTCATCCTGGAGAGAAGTGACCAGTGGGGTCCCACGGGGCTCTGTCCTGGGCCCAGTGCTATTCAACATCTTTATCAATGACCTGGATGACAGAATTGGAAGCATACTTATCAAATTTGCAGATGACACCAAATTAGGGGGAATAGCTAATACCCCAGAGGACAGGATCAAGATTCAAAATGACCTGAATAGACTAGAAAGCTGGGCCAAAGCTAACAAAATGAAATTCAACACAGAGAAATGTAAGGTATTGCACTTAGGGCAGAAAAATAAAATGCACAGATATAGGATGGGTGACACCTGGCTGAATGAAACTACGTGTGAAAGGGATCTAGGAGTCCAAGTAGACCACAAGTTGAACATGAGTGAACAGTGTGATGCGGCAGCTAAAAAGGCCAATGCTATTTTAGGCTGCATCAATAGAAGTATAGTGTCTAGATCAAGAGAAGTAATAGTGCCACTGTATTCTGCTCTGGTCAGGCCCCACCTAGAATATTGTGTCCAGTTCTGGGCACCACAATTCAGAAAGGACATTGAGAAACTGGAGCGTGTCCAAAGGAGGGTGACAAAAATGGTGAAGGGTCTGGAAACCATGCCCTATGAGGAACGACTTAGGTAGCTGGGGATGTTTAGCCTGGAGAAAAGAAGGTTAAGAGATGATATGATAGCCCTGTTTAAATATTTGAAAGGATGTCATATTGAGGAGGGAGCAAGCTTGTTTTCTGCTGCTCCAGAGAACAGGACCCGAAACAATGGATGCAAGCTACAGGAAAAGAGATTCCACCTCAACATTAGGAGGAACTTCCTGACAGTAAGGGCTGTTCGACAGTGGAATGCACTCCCTCGGAGGGTGATAGAGTCTCCTTCCTTGGAGGTCTTTAAACAGAGGCTGGATGGCCATCTGTCAGGGATGCTTTGATTTGGATTTCCTGCATGGCAGGGGGTTGGACTGGATGGCCCTAGTGGTCTCTTCCAACTCTATGATTCTATGATTCTATGATTCATTAAAGTATGGAATGTTGTATTCAAGTCAACCAGTGGTGTACTTTCAAAACTAGCTCACTGTAACCTTCACTATAAAAGGGACCTAAATATTTATTGTGCATGTCAAAGGCACAATGACTTTGCTTTATAAAAAGGACATGTTTCGGCTGCTAACATGTCTTTTAATCCAATTACTCATCTAGCGTAGATCTGCTGCATTAATTGCTTAATTGTAATAATAATAATAATAATAATAATAATAATAATAATAATAATAATCTTTATTTTTACCCCTCCTCTCCATCAGGATCAAGGCAGTTTACAATAAAATCCATACCATACAAAAGTAATCTCGATTATTCCCTCCATCCCTTAAAACATTATAATAAGTAACATTTAAACATCAACATATTAAACATTAAAATATATATTAAAATAATCAGAGACAAGAAGACAGGGTTATAGGGTATTCAATGTGATCACCCATCTTGTGATAATTGTAGATCTACATTTGTGTAAAATCACTTTGATTCAATGAGACTATTCCAATTCAGACTACCAGTTGGATTTTGTTGCTGCTGTTGTGTGCCCTCAAGTCATTTCTGACTCATGGCCACCCTAATTCAAACTTATTATGGGGTTTTCTTTGCAAGATTTGTTCAGAGGCAATTTGCCATTACCTTCCCCTGAGGCTGAGAGCATGTGACCTTCCAAAGGTCACTCAGTGGGTTTCATGGTTGAGTTGGAAATCGAATCCTGGTCTCTAGTGTTGCAGTCTGATACTCAAACCACTACACCTGGAGAATTGTTATTTTTAAGGTACAGGGAATTTTTCACTTGATTTGAGGCTGTGTATTTGAACCTTTGTTTGAATATGCAATCTTGTGTGCGTGCATGGCGTGCACACACACACACACACAGGTTTGAATATCCAGTCTTTCACAGAGACAATGAATTACCTCCCGTTTTGTCATGGGCACAAACATGGCACCCTTGTAGATTCACTGTCACCTGTTCACCTTGCAAGTGAGATATACCTTCAACCTTTACAATTAACATCAATTAATCTATTAAATGGTTTAGTTTGGAGGGTTTCTTAAAATCATACTTGTGTACCTTAGTTTGATGAAAATGAAAATTCAAGCTTTAATACTGAATTAAAATGGAGGAAACATCATCATCAACAGGGGCTGAATTTACATCCACTTGATCTGTATTCATTGTACAATACAAATCGGAATGAAGCAAAGCAATTTTGTCTGCAAAGTACTATGCAATGCAATGAGCTGTTGAATGGTTTGGATTCTCCTCTTGTGGGATCATAAGTAAAAGACCCCTAGCCACTTGTGTTCAATTGTCCCCATTCCAAATTTTCTGCCAATATTAGTCTAGTTATCTTCTCAATCATTTAATCATTATTATTATTATTATTATTAACCTTTATTTATGAAGCGCTGTAAATTTACACAGCGCTGTACATGCAATCTTTTTAGTTAGACATCAGATAGTAAGCGACAATTATGCGATGCCTGGGAAAGCATTACTAGCTCTATGGGAAAATGGGGATTAGTTTGGCTCCACTCTGTGAAAGAGGACACTCAGAAGCAATTGCTTTGGTCATTTCTTAGTTCTAGTGGGAGTTTATCACACAGGAGGAATTTCTCTTAATTTCGAATGAAAAGAAAGTGGGGCCAGAATGCATTCACGTGAATTCGCTAGTTCAGATAAATTACGTGAATTTGAATTGCGTTTGAATTGACTTCCCATTGCCTGAAAATAGCTTGCCATTGCCCAAAATTGCATGTGATCACCTCTCACACAATAACGTGAAACCCCATGATTGCATCTGGACTAACTTCCCATTGCCCGAAATTGCGTGTGGTAGGCTATCACACAATAACGTTAAACCCCATGATTACGTTTGGATTGCCATTGGATTATACTTCCAGTTTCCCTTGTCTGATAACATCTGCGGTTAATAGCAGCTTCAACAGAATCACCTGCCATGTCAGCTGGAAACTTCCCAGGAGCTGCCAGGAAACCTATCTGGATTCATAAACCACCACAGAGGAGGTCCTCAGTTAAAGTCCTGTAGACGTTCTGAGTGCAAGCAAGGCTAAATCCTAGAAGGCAATGTCCATGACAACAGAGTTATAGACAGTTCATCCACTCTCAGATCCCCTTCACTCAACCCAGAACAGAAAATGAGGTCCAGGGTATGTCCAGATGCTTGAATGGGGCCAGATACTACTTGGGACAGACTCATAATCATAATGGCAAGGAAGGAACCTGACACAATCCCACAGGGAAATTTTAGCATGGATGTTGAAGTTCATGTCTTGGTTTCACCTCAGCAAATGACCAGATCCTCAGAAAGGGAACACAGGAAAATGTAAAGCTAAGAGAAACACAGGGAGAATATGTCTCTCCAGCAAGGAGGTAGAAGTACAATAAAGTCAGTTCAGTCCAGGTCATATACAGCCCAACAATACATCCAGTTGAAAGGGAGATCCTGGAGCATAGTCAACAAACAAAGAAGGTCAAAAGCACAAACAGAAACATGGTGTTACTAACAAGAAATTCAGTAATCAACAACAAATTCCTGAGGAAGATACTGGGCTGTTTATGGTCTGGAAGTCTCCCACAGGTGCTGTTTGATTGCTGAGCCTCAGAGTACCTCCACCCCTCCATCTCTTGATGATACTTGCTGGACCCATTACCACCAGGTCTATATCTCCATCTGTGCCTATTTCAGGCTATGGCTGCTGTGGAGTCTCACCCTTTGCCTCTGGCACTAACAGGTCTTGCTGTTGCTTTGCCAGTGTCAGAGTCTGCACTGGGGTCCTGGAGTCAGGGTAGATTATTCTCATGCATCACAAGATGAGAGGAGTCTGACACAACCCCAAGGCCACCCTGGCTAGCTCAGGAAGGGAGACTGTTGAGCAGTGAGGTGGGCAGTATACAAACAGACTTCCTGTTCTGTCCTAGGCACCCAGCTTTAAATACACACACTCCAACCATGCAGATTGGGGAAAGGGCACATGGTCAGGGAGCAGGAATTCTGACAGGATCCAAGTTCACTTCCCCACCCCAGTCTCACTTTCTGCTCACTTTCTCACTTTCTGCTCTACTGAAAAGCATAGTGGAAAAATCAGACGGAAGTTACCCCACCCCCAGCCTCTACCAGCCAGGTCTGTGTGATATATGCCAGGTCAGCATGCTCATCCAGGATGAAGTTCTGAATGAAAGTGGTTTTACCATTTACTCACCTGCCATATCCTACAATTGATACTAGACTGAGGTAGGACATCTATAGTCTTACAACTGTTGTTGAACTTCATCTCCTAGCATCTACAGCCAACATATCCAATGGTGAAGAATGATTGGAGCTAGACTCCAATAACATCTGAAGACCTGCATTATTTTCACCCCTGTACTTGACTCTTTGAATTATAGTGGTGTTCAGTATATTTGTCCCATGAATGAAAAGTAGCACTAGATTTACTCTTTGTTCTCAGGATAATGACACAGTTATGGCGACATCACACAACGTTGTCTGCTAATCTTCAAGCAACTGCGCAATAGCAATGGGAGCATCCCACTATGCTCCCATCACTTTTGGCCATGTGAAAATATCCATAGCTATGTTAGTCTGGAATGTCAGTATGCAAAGGGATCTTGTAGCATAATTTGAGACTAACCATGTGAAAGAAATTGTAGCATAAGCTTTTGTAGATGCATCCAAGGAGATAGGCCAAGTCATGAAAACTCATGCTACAATTCATTTCACTTAGTTAATCTCAGAGATGCTACAAGGCCCCTTTACATACTCACTGAAAACAGCTTTTTCAGGATTTTAGATAGGGGAGTCATGCCCACCCTTCTATGGGGAATGCTTTGGTTTAAACTTGGGGTTTTTACTTATAAAGTATGCATTATGCTTTCATTATGTCTCTTTGCTGTTGTAATTTATGCCTTTCTTTAATGTCAAGCTATATTTGTGAAAATTTCTTTTCTTTTCTTCAGTTAGTTACCAATGTCAAAAAAGGCACAACATTATTTCCACAGCAACCTTCAGTATTTGGAATCACTGAACTGTACAGAGAAAGTGGAGACAAACAAAGGTCTAGCTTACTGGATAAGCCACAACAAGTGTTTATGACAGAAAAAGTCAGATGTAGAATGAAGCTAAAGATGAACAGCAGCTTTGGAGAGATTCACATTGGGGAAATGATATAAAATGGTTTGACAAGCGTTTTAGCCAACACCATCCACTAGAGTGATTTCATTTCAATGTTCTTTTGATTTGATATCTTAAAATTAATCTCCTCCTGCTGCTCCTCCACCACCATCACCACCACTATGAAATTCATTGGCACTAACTCTTTTGTGCAAATACAGTATTGTTAAGTAGATGGGAACTATCTCTAAATAAATATCTGATTGGCTTAACTGGCATATGTCCACCAGAGATGTATCTGCAAATACCTTTGAAAAAAACCAGCAGTCTCTCTCCGTTTACAGGATGTCATACTGGTCTCAGATTGCCATAAATATGTTAACTGTCAGCTCAGCATTATGTTTGTTATAACCGTCGACCAGGTGAAACCTCTCAGACCATTTTTTCTACAAGGACCTATCCCTGTGCTTTAAAAGCCAAAATTCTGCTGGAAAAAAATTAATGTATCGAGCTACATTATGCTGAGCCTTTGGTTTCATTTCTAATCTGATTGTATGTGACTTGGTGACTTCCTTTCCCATTTTTTCTCCTCTACCTTTATAAATGTCATATTATACTCTGTCATTAGGTAGCATTATTGTATGAGCTATTGCTCTAAAAAATTTCACTAATAAACTCTTGCCCACATTTTGTGAATGTATAAGAATTAAACTGCCCCTTGTGTTCTGAGAGTATTGCAGAAAGTGTTTCTCAGTTTGATGTCCTCTGAACTTTCAGAAGTTAAACCTCAAACTCCTTAATGCTTAATATTTCTACAGCTTGGCTAAGGGGAGTGGTCTTTGGCAATCACCCACACACCTGGATAGTCTAGAGCAGTGGTTCCCAAAATTTGGTCCTCCGGGAGTTTTTGACTTCAACTCTCAGAAGCCCCAGGCAGCTTTGCCAAAAGTCAGGAATTCTGGGAGATGAAGTCCAAAACATCCTGAGGAACAAACTTTGGGAAACTTCAATTTAGACTAGTTCAAACTTAGGCTATTCAATCTATTGGTACCTTGTGACTGCAGCCTATCAGATTATTTTAGGGAGGCTTGCAAAAAGGGATCTGTCCATAAGAAAAGAGTCTTTTTTCTATTACAGATGATCTAATCTTTCTTATTTATTATTTTATTTATTTGATTTGATTTCTATCCCACTTTTCTCCCTGAAGGGGACCCAAGACAGCTCACAAATAAAATCTAAAAACCTAATACAATAAAAAAATTAAAACAGTATAAAATTATAGACATTAAAACCACACTAAAACCATGGTATCCACCCTATATAACAAACACTGAAGCCACCTGATTATACATCAAACGTCTACTTGAATAGAGCTATTTTTCCTTGCTGACGAAAGGCAAACAAAGAGGGGGCCAGCCTTGCTTCTTGTTGAAGGGCATTCCAGAGGGCAGGAGCAGCCACTGAGAAGCCTCTCTCTTGTGTCCTCACCAGACAAGCATGTGATGGTGGCAGTGCCAAAAGAAAGCCTTTACCAGAAGATCTTAGGGCTCTAGCAAGTTCGTATGGGGATATATGGTTTCTCAAATAATCTGGACCTAAGCTGTGTCAGCTGTATTAATCATATTCAGCACTTTGAATTGTGCCCGGAAATGAACCAGCAGCCAGTGAAGCTGTTTCAACAAGGGAGTTATGTGGTCCCTATAACTGGCCCCAGTCAGCATTCTATTTGCACATGTTGAAGTTTCTGAACAGTTTCCAAAGGCAGCCCCATGTAGAGTGCATTGCAGTAATCCAAATGGGATGCAATCAAGGCATGTGTCACTGTAATCAGATCTGATGTCTCAAGGAATGGGCACAGCTGGCGCACAAGTTTTAACTGTGCAAATGCACTCCTGGCCACTGCTGAAATCTGGGCATCCAGGATCAGACTTGAGTCCAGGAGCACACCTAAAGTGCGAGCCTGAGATTTCAGAGGGAGTGCAATCCCATCCAGCACAGACAAGGTCCCATTCACTGATTTGCCTTACGACTGACCAGGACTGATCTTCTTCTAATGCTTGTCCTGAAGATGTTCCAAGAGGGAAAATAGAAATGACAGGCATTGAATCTCTCAGATAACTTATAGATTGGCTCTTATAATTTGCAAATTCCTATCTAACATTCAAGGAGTACAAAAGTAGGAAATATTATTCCTAAAATAATCCATCAGTAAAAAAATGCATCGGGGTTGATACCCCAGGGAAAATAACAACAGCAACATAGTAAGTCACAAATCTAAGTAGACTTTCAGATGTGTCATATACTGCTGTGTATGAACTTATTCTACTAATCTCAAAGCAGCTACAAATTTTGAAAGTGCTACTGGATGGAATTACTTTATGACTTTCATCAGACTTTCTTTGTTTTCTGATACAGATGGATGTTTACTGTGATATTTATTATGTGCAGTTTACTGTGGTATTTACTGTCCTGCTGTCTTGTATTTTTTTTTATTGATATAACTTTTTTCAAGAGAACATGAAAAAATATTAAGTTGTTATAAAAGATATGTGGTAGCAGAAACTTACACACCGGTCAAGGCAGAGGATATGTTGTGTGCTTTAATGCCGAGTCCTGCTTATTGAAACACTATCCTAGGGTTTTTCTTATCAAGTGACATTTTGTATTGCCTTCCTCTAAAGCTTGAGAGTATGACTTGACCCAGCAGTCATCATGCAGATGTTTAAAGTTATTGTTGTTGTTAAGCGCCTCCAAGCTATTTCCAACATAAGGTGAAGCTATCAATGTGTTTTCTTGGAAAGATTTGTTCAGTGGGGTTTTGCCATTGCCTGAATCTGTGACTGAGATAGTGGTACTTGCCCAACATCACCCAGTAGATTTCTATGGCCAAGCAGAATTCAAACTCTGGTTTCTCAGAATCCTAGTCCAATACTCAAACCACTACAGTACACTGGCTCTGGCAAAACATAGGACACTGACTTTTTTAGGACTGCTTTTCTGCATCATGAAATATTTTAGGGCAGGGTGGCTTATTTTTCTGATTTATATTTGATGTTGCCATGCCATTAGTGAAGTTCTTATTCCTTCAAAAGATAATTATATAGTGATGTCATATTTTATTTCATTATAGATGATGATGATGACGATTATATTTTCCCGCCTCTCCCAAATGGATCGAGGCAGGATTACAACTCATAACATACATACAAGAACACATCAATAAAATACAATAAAATAATTATATTAAAACTAGCTCATCATCATATAGCAATACAATACAATTTTACAGTGATCAGAAAGTAGAACAGTATTTCTTACACAAGATCAGGTGGGTAAGCTCGCCAGAAGAAATCTGTCTTAAGTGCCCTCTTGAAGGCTTCCAAGGTGGCAATAAAACGGATCTCTTCTGGGAGACTATTTCATAATTTCAGAGCAGCCGCAGTGAAAGCTCTTTGGGAAGTCATTACAAGTCTGGTTGGTTGATGTTCTAATAGATTCTTCCCAGTTGTTTTGAGAGTGCAGGGTGGGTTATGTAGGGAGAGGCATTCCCACAAGTAACTCAAACCCAAACCATGTAGGGCTTTAAAGGTAATGACCAACACCTTGTATTGTTCCTGGAAGTTAATTGACTATATTCACCATAAACTGACTGAGATGCTAGAATGAAATACAACTCCCCCCCCCCCAAATACTACAGAACCACAAACCTACCATCAACTACATTAAAATCATGCAGAGCCTCTGTGCATGGTGAAAAGGTATTGTCAGTTAGACCCATCTTTTGACTATGATAAATAAAGTGGGACCATGCATGTGACTGGCTCGGGAAGAATCATTTATGTCAAATCCTACAACCTTCTCATTTTGTTGATTTGACCCCAACATGGAAAAAATCTATATGGGCACAGTAGTTGGCATAAATAATTCCCATGCTAGTCCCTCCAACTATATGTAACAGCATCAAGTGAAAATACTTACCTCCCAAGCTCTATTCCTAATTTATTGTCAGCATTAATTGGACTAGACTCATTAAATCAGTAGGGACCTGGTAAATCAACACTTATGCAAATTTCAGTGTTTCAATAAATCTACTATAAGTGGGACTAATTATTGGATTTAGGTCTTATGCCCACCCACATGCACACACATGTTGGCAGTGGTATCACTAGGGGTTGTGGGGGTGCACTACTGCTCCTCAAATATCTGTATTTTGGCAGAAACAGGCTGTGACATTCATCTGTATCTCTTTAAAAGGCCGAAGAGATGGTGTGAGTTGGTTGAGGGTCAGTGGAAAGAGAAAGGAGAGGCCCAGGTTTGTTTTTTTAAAAAACAATATTTCAAATTTTAATTTTAAAAATAACTTAAAATTTTAATTTTTTAAAAAAATAATTTTATTTTTTTAAATTGCTTTAAAAACATCACATTTACCAAATTTTCACTTTAATCAAATGAAACGATGCATATGTAAACACATTTATTCTGTGCATATGATATTGTAATTTAAAGATTATTTTGATTTTGTTGTTAATGTCAGAACTATTACCATTGGATTCAGTGATATATGGGAATTACAATTTATGAGTAAATTGGTACAAAAAGCATTACTTCAAATTCTGTATGAGTTTAGTATGGGAGGAGGTCAGTGTGTGTGTGTGTGGGGGTGACACCATGAGTTACTGCACCAGGTGACACCAACCCTAGTAACATCACTGCATGTTAGAGATGGTTTTAATGTAGCAGATATTCTACAGCTATAACTAGGGATCTCTAAACAAATGCTTGTCTCACTATGAACTAACTCAATAGCTAAGATCTTCAGAAGAAATCCTCTTTTTTACATAATTTTATTTGCACAAAAATCAAATAATGAAAACATATGGAAAGATGGATGGAAATAGAGAAAAACAATATAAGTAGAAATGCAGCAATTAAAAAACCTAGATAGCTAGAGACTTCAATAAAATAATAGCTAATAACCACAGACTTGTCTGTATTCCACATGTTCAGATACTGAAAGGATTGTAAGGTCTTCAATCCAGTGAATAATAGGAAGTGGGTATTTATCTTTCCAATGTTGCAATATAAGTCTTTTAGCCACCTTAAGGGCATGGAGAATCCATTTCCATTACTCTTCAAATGCTCACCTTGTGCTGGCCTCTATTATAGAAGCAGAAGAGTTTTCTTTTCACTTCCTTTTATTTTTAAATCTATACTTTTTGTCCTCTTTGTTTTTAATTTTAAAACAATGTTCAATCTTAAATTGGATTTCTAAGGTAGCATGGTTGTAGCGTAAACAGATGCAGCAACATTAAATATCAAGTGAAGCCGTTGTAGACAAATCAAATGGAAGGGACAGATGTGCACACACTGGTAATGGTTTAAAAACTCTCATGAAAAAGAGAAACAGTTACAGCAGAGATACTGGGATTTAACAAAGGTGGCTCACAGATGGCATGTCTCCTGGTAGTGCTATGCTAAAATCTGTTAATTCTTCTTCCCCATATAAGAGATTTCTCTCTTTCTATCTTATTTTCAAGGTACTGTAGAACTGATTCTGAATTTCTTTCAGTGATGTCTTTCTGCTTACTTTACTTGTGGTTTCTTAGAGTGCTGTATATGTTTGTTTTTCTAAAGCATGGACACCTTACACTTGTATGAGCTTCCTGGTATGGAAAATGCCCATGGGAATAGTTACCTGATATTATCTTCTTCCTGGATTAAACTTGAACTGCGGGAAGCCAAGGAAACTGCAGATTTCCAGATATATGGTGCTATGAAAGACTGTCCCCTTGACCACCTTGCAGTTCATATAAACAAAAGTATCCACAAGCTAGCTATAAAAATTTCACCAAAATGGTTTTTGAAAATAAATACATTCATATCCCCCTCAAAAAAACTCAATTTGTTTGTTTTATCTGATTGAATGACAATGGTTGAAAAATGACAAATTGTTGGCTCACCACTAGATAATATTTATATTGGGTCTGGACAAGCCAGATAATTTATTATGGCAGCTAATGGCAACAGTCAGTATCACGCTGTGTCCCATTTCCTTTAATGCCCAAATAGGACTATGAGACCTGAGTATAGACTGTCCATGGACAGAGTGATTCCATGCTCACCCATGCTCCCTGGAGTCACTAATACTGAGAATTATTTCACTATGGGCCTATTATCAAAACTTTTGTCAACTTAAAAAGAAATGTAAAATATTCTTTATTGTTAAACCAACCATAAGTACACATCAACATAGAAAAAAAACCTATAATATGTATATTAGAAAACACACTGGCACATTAATTGACACACTAATAACATAAACAGTAAAAGACTTTCAGCTTTCTTTTGCAACAGCATTTAACTTAACCATTCATGTTTCCTCTTGCCATATATAGCTAAGGAATTGGGGTGAGAGGGAGTCACCTTAACTTTTCTCATCTGTAAACTATGATCTTAGCTTTAAATTAACAACTGTTTTTTAATGTCTATATGTGGGAAAGTAGCAGATTCAGAAAAATAGAGAGAAAGCTGACGTCACTTAAATAGTTTTTATTGTATTTTTAAAAAAATTATTAATATAGGAAGAATGATTCTGGATTGTGGGTATGCCATCCTTAAATATGTGTTTTGCATTACAAATTAAGGGTAATGTTTCTAACAACTGTAACCAAGGATTAGAATGCTATTCACGTTTTGCAGAATATTTATGTAAGAAGCTTCCATTTTGTCAGTAAGAGATTTAGCATTAAGAGAAATAGTTGGTTTGTCACGAAGCTTTGTGTTTGCATGGCGTGTGTTTCAAGTGATTTCTGATTCATGGTGACACCAAGGTGAACGTATCATGGGCTTTTCTTGGTGAGATTTGTTCAGATTTGTTTGGCATTGGCTTCCTCTTCAGGCTGAGAGAGTGAGATACGTTTTCGTGACTGTGCAGGGACTCAAACCCTGATCTCAAGTACTTTAGTCTAACAGTCAGAACACTATACCATATTGACCCTCAGCTGAAAAAAAAAAGGAATGTTTGCATTGTACAGTAACTTAGCATTCCAGCCTCTTTCGTGTTTGATCAGCTTTTAGATTCAGTGATATATGGGAATTATAGTTTTTTATGGTAGCATCTTCATTGTTTAATCAAATGCTTTTTATACAATATGCATACTTTTCCAATGGTTTATTCATACATTTCTGTTACTTACCTGATTCCATGTTAACATTCTCTCTCTCTCTCTTCTACATGTAGTGGTTCAATCATTTGTTTTTCCTCTTTGGCTTTTTTTTATTTAAACATTATACCATATCTACCCTCTCCCCACCCCCAGACAAAATCCATAATTTTACAGCACATCTCTTCTTCTTCTTTTCAATCAGAAGTTGATGGAACTGACCAAACAAATCCTGTTTCCTTTTGAATGCTCTCTGTGCAGCTTGTTTACTAGTAGAACTGTGCTTCCAGGAGGCATCTGGGAGCATAGTTCCATTGGTAAACAAGGTACTCAGTGAGCACATGCCTTGTTTTAAAAGGAAAAGAGACTTTTGCCAATGCCATTGCAACAACAAATTTGGTAGCAGTATCAGGGAACAGGAAAAGGGATGCAAAATGGCATACGTCTGTTGCCTATCCTGGTTTTATAGTCGTAAAATTGTTCAGAGAATGTTGTGCACATTTACTTAGGGATATGTTCCATTTAATTCAGTGGCAATTGACATGTGTAGCATTGTAGTGTAGTCCTTTGTAAAATTAGGAGAGCTTCTGGATGTGCCTTTTATATGCAGTTCCCCTGCATAAAACAGAAACTTTTACAAGAGCTCCAGAAGAAATTATTTTTCCATTTGTAAGCATCCCATGTATTCTGGGGTTTTTTGGTCCTGTCTTTTTTCTTATCACCCTGTCCCCTAAAAATCTGTTAAAGAAAGCAAGACAGAATAGCTGTAGAATGCAGATCGATTGGTCGTTCTATGAGCTGTCTCTCTAGAAACAACCTAGGACATAAATTGTCCAAGTCCCCAAACAATAAACTTGCATTTTACACATTCAGCTGTCCTTAATGGCAATTTACATACTTTCTCTGCTTTAACACTTGGATGACATCCCTGGTGTTTTTATTATGTAGTTTAAAAGTTAACCTTTAGTAATCCCTTCTTTTCTTTATTGTACTTAGAATTTTATCTGATCTTCTGTTTTGATGGGGGGAAATTTATTAGCAAAAATGTTATTTAAATTCATGCTTAAGAAACACAAGTTAGTTGGGAAGCTGTCAAAAATGAAAAGACTTTTTGGGCAAGCCTTAAATGCATTCATTCATTATGCATGCTATGAATATATAACTGGAACCAAGCAGTAATAATAAAGACAGAATTAAATTGCAGGGTGCCTGCCTTGTGAAACTCCATTTATAGCTGCCCTTATATTGATTACATATACTTTTTACAGCAAATCTTGACAAAACTATATAGGGGAATACAGCAATTGGAGGCCAGTGGTCCCCCCCCCCCGTCTTTCTATTTCTGTTTCTAATGCATACCATGCATAGTGTTACCATTTTCTTACTATTTTAATTCTGAATCTTGCAAATGGGACCTAACTGATTCTTTCCCTGATTTGTAGTCTCTAAATGTTAGGAATAATCAACATGTGAAAAGGGAAGCAAGTCTTGTCATCGATTTCCATACACTGAGATCTGCATTAGAATTTCTGGATTGGATCCAAAGAAAATAATTGGTTATATTTTAGCCTCATTGAAATCAATCTGATTAGTTAGTCATGACTTTCTCAACTATGGTTAAATTGATTTCAAAGAGACTAAAGTTCTACTGATTTTACTGAGATGATAGTAAGTCCACCTTTTTATAATTCCAGTGCACATTAAAACTATTTATGAAAACACACAGAGCACAGACTACAAGAAACAGAGCTTGCCCCCTTGTTGATCATTCCCAAATTTCATGGCCAACCTTACCATTAGGCAGAGTAAAGTAGTTGCTTCAAAGCAGATATAAGATGTGATAAAAGTGCAACAAAGGGTTAATGTCTTAATTTGTTTTTTGTCAGGATGCCTTTAAATTCTTCTGCCCTGAGCACTGAAATGTGACAGTGTGAGGAGTGTGCACATGCATCTATGTGCACCGATACACATAGTAAGACTCCCCAAACACTCTAATAAATCATAAATGTGGACACTGGAGCTGAAATACATGTTTGCTTCAAAGAGAAGAGGCAAAATTGAGAATACTTATATGTCAGCTTCTGTGTGAATAAAGGCATGGTACAGAGCACCAAAATTGTGCGGCGCTGCTGCACAGCAAAAAAGGAGTGCCCAGAAGCAGCTCCTTTTTCTGGCACTGCTGCAATGCAGCAAAGCGCCAGAGATGTCGTGATGATGTGCTGCCCCGTTGGAAGCGGTGCAGCTGCAACATCATCGTTACTTGCCCCGTCTGGTGGACATGCAGCAGCTGCAACACCCTCATCACATGTGAGGGTTGCCGGGCATGTGGGCGCTCTTACTACCAGGCAACCCTCGCACGTGACATGGGCGCCACAAAGGCCCATTTGTTCCCGGCCATAGTTACTCTGTCTTGCTCTGAATATTTCAGCACCATAACTTCCTCTTTAAAGACTGTGTGGCTAAGGCACCAACTGACTAGATGTCTTTGGACTAGTTATCATCATAATCTGGAGAGCTTCCAATGAAAAGTTAATATGGCATGGCAGCATTTGATTACTTGCAGTCATATAGATTATATGGCAGCAGACAACTTGTATACTTTCCTAGGAAGAATTACTCACAAAAATGTCCATTAGAATAAATTTGATTGATCTGGAGCTCCACCAAAAAGAACAGTAAGATATTGAGAGTAACTAATACAAAATAGTCAAGTTTGAAATCATCAAATATGTACATTTTAAATGAAAGTTTGGATTTTTATGTAAACATTTTCAAAAAAGTCATCAATTTTAAAATACCTGTAAGAGTTACAATTTCAAATTGCATGCCCCATTTTATGTCAAAACAACACTAATCCACAATTTTCACAATAATATGGGAACCAAAAAATATAGCCCTCTTTTCTTATCTCTTATTGTACTATTTCCTAGTCTGCTGCTTCCTCCTATGTAAGCAGATCAAAGAACCAATAGTGTTTGCACTCTAAGTTGATAAAATAAGTTGTGACTGCAACAACTTTAACTTCCAATGTCCAGGCAAAACAAACTTTAAAAGAACGACAGTTTAATTTCACAGAGTGTTTTTTTTTTACTTCTAAATGTCAGAGTTTTGTCTATTCACTCCTTTGCCCCAACAATGAAGGATGTAGCTTGTCTGACCTTAAGAAGATGAATCTTGAAATTACATTTTTTTACAAGGAACTCATAAATGCAAAAGGGGGAAATATATATTTTTCCCTAGGACCAAGAGGCAAATATTATGCATTTGTCTCTTTGAGGAGTGCAGGGAGGGGAGAGTGTTCTGTGAAGGATATTACATATCCAGATCAATAAAGTTAGCACTGAGGTTTTAAAGTTCTTTTCTCAAAAATTGGCCAGGTTTTTCTTTCCTTTGTACATCTAGCACTCTTCCTTTATTGCTCAATATCCACTCAAGAGCAGAATGAAGAACAGGAGACACCTGAGACCTTGATAACTGCAATAGAAATTATGGATGCTTTTGAGCTTGCAAAACTAGAGAGCAAATGCCACATTGTCCAAGTTCATCCCAGCAATAGAAAAGAGCCCTATAGTTCCCTTCACCTCATATGTTTGCTTAATTCAAGATAATTTGAGCTTTATGTTACTCTTATCTCTGTATCTGAGTTCCTTGCAACTTAAATAAAGATGATATAGCATTCAGATTATAGATAAATAGGTTTAGGAAGAATCTAATGCTGGTTCTTTGGTTTAGTCTTTCCTATTACAAGAACTCTATCATCTATCTATCTATCTATCTATCTATCTATCTATCTATCTATCTATCATCTATCTATCTATCTTTTCTCCAAGGAGCTCAAAGTAAGTATGCATGGTTTCCCTCTTACCTATCGTTATGCTCAGAGATAACTGTGATATAGGCATAGTTAGAAGCAAGTGCTGAACTGGATCTAAGTCTCCCCATTCTTAGTCAAACCCTCTAACTACTACTCCCATGTTGAATCACAATCACAGATTGTATAACAAAATACAGGGCATTAAAAATGGACTTCGTTTCCGGTATACGTTATAAATGTATAACTTAGAGGTGCCATTGAAAGCCAGCTTAACTAGAATGTTTCAGTGATGCTCCTAGAATTCCACTGAAATGGGACTTTTGGTGTAATCAAAACTTGGAACAGTTTCAGCATGCTAGAATCTCTTCTACACAATTTAGGTTGCATTAACAAGGTCTCTTGAACATTGCACAGGCATGAGCATTTGGCTGTGACTGGGTATTGATTAAAACCTGTTTTAGAAGTGACAGATATGTGAAGTAGGAAGAGGGGGCATGTATACCTGCTGCACATTGAAATCCACAGGTGTGTGATGTAGAAATATCTTACACCCTCAATGAAATAGGGAAGTAAACACTCCCATGAAGCATGGGAAGGAATGTCAGATTCCACTACTGCATCTAAAACAACAGACAGCATCAGCCATAGCAAATGATGAACACCTTCATTCATCAATCTTGATCCAGGCCTAGTCTTATTCCTCTTCACCAACTTTATGCAAGCCATTTATGCATATATTCAAACAATTGCCTTGTAACATAGGTTTGCTAATTTACATTTGAACAAATCTGAAAATGAATCCACAAGGAGACAACTGCAGAATTTTCAGACAGTGACTAACACAATCCATAAAGCTTTCAAAAGCTTGCTTGAAAGGCCTGCTACCTGAACTCTTACAACTTTCTGGAAAGCCATAGGACTCCATGAACGAAGCAAGTTTATTGCATGTTTGCTTCCTTTCACTCTTTCCCATAGTTACCAGGTTCCTCACTTCCCTGTTTGTATATAACTTTGAATAAAACCTTCAAGTCAAACCTTCCTTTTCCAGCAGGCTTTCCCCTAATGTCCCTGCTTTTGTTGTAGCCCCTGCTCTCCCTTTACTGTTTGCATTTGTGCTAGATCGGATGTTATTAATTTGTATCTTTTAATATGTATTAATTGATGTGTTTTTTGGTGACTTTGTAACACTGTTTTTATATTGTAACCCACCTTGATCTTTGGAAAGGCGGGCTATAAATAAAGATATGATGATGATGATGATGATGATGATGATGATGATGATGATGATGATGTACATATGCAGTTCATAGGTTCTTTTCCCTGAAATGTCCCTCTTTAATTCACATTAATATATAAGGTTACTTGCTTTCTCCAGCAAATATTTAATATTATATTGGGTTAAAACGCAAACATAAAATGTTGTCAGATGAGTATGTATGATTTTCAAACTATTTTCTAGGGAATTTTGGCTCTTCGGAAAGGAAAGGACAGGACAGGACAGGACATAACTTAGTAGTAAAACTCAGTCTGCAGCATCACTAGGTAGGGCAATCAGGGCAAACCTGTCTAGAAACTCAAGAGACGATATTTTGGTCGATTTAGAAATAGTGATATAAATGAAGCAATGACCTGACTCAATATAAAGCTGCTTCCAATGAGAGAAAATGAAAGACAGTTTGCCCATTGTAACTCAGCTTCTTCTCAGTTTGCCCACCATAACTCAAAACACAGACAAACTACAAAATTACAGCACTTTGATGCCGCTTGAACTGCTATGGCAACATCCTACAGAATAAGCAGTCTGGCAGAGAATTCTAAGCATCTCATGGTCTTTATACAAATTTCAGGATTCCATAGAACAGAGCTTTGGCATTTGGACTGGGATCAAAGAACCTTTTAGGGTTCAGAGTAGTAGATGGAAATACACTGCATCAATATTTTGTTATAATTGATTATGAAGCATAAAATAAGCCCTGGGACAGACTTTCTTTGTGAGGGACATGTCCATGTTCCACGAAGACAAAGGTTAGAATATCTGTGTGATATTCCATATCAAGTTTCAGTACTATTAATGCTCAAATTGTACTGCATATGACACATCAACAGTTCAAAGCTGATAGTACTAGATGTCACATATCAGTGTGTGGGGGGGGGGGGGAGGTGTCAAATAAAAGAAGTCCAAATATAGAAATCCAATATTGTGTGAATATGCACAGAATGTTCAGCATCAATATTTGCAGAGAAGAAATGTGAGGACCAGATTTGAATGCAAAATTTATTTAGTTGAAATTGATCTCATTCTCACTGATATTAATAGGAGCTATACCCAGCTAATCAGATTGGGATAACAGGGGCTGAGGTGAACAGAAATATGTTTTTTGTTTCAATCAGTTGTCTATGTGTCAAGACCCATTTTGAGATGTGCAAATTTGGTACAAAATCATGAAAAATGTTTAAATAAATGAGTAACTCCCAAGACTGTAATAGAAAACATAAATTAGTGAATTATTTAACTGTCACATGAAGACAGCATTAGTAATGAAAATAATTACAATCTCGTAATGGAAAGATTTTTACAGCCAGTGCTCCAAATTTGGTAATTGGCAATCAATTAACAGTAAAGTTTATAAAAACCATCTCTGTTTGAAGTTGATGATTTCTTGCTCTCTTCTCAAATGAATCTGGAAGAGAGAGATAAAATAAAGTATATTTTCTTCATGCTTCTAGCTTTTGCAAACAAAAAAGGGTTATATTATAGCAATATTTACCCATAAAACTAAACTGTGATTTAACATTATGTTAAGCATGACTCCACTATGTAGACATAAGCTGAAAAGCCAAGCATGTGCATCATGTGTAAAGACGAAGTAGAGGTAGTAGTAGTATAGTATCATCATCATCACTTCCCAAGTTTTGAACAATTTAAAAGACAATATAAAACAAAATGCTAAAAAAAACCAAATAAGTTAATAGAAGGGAGCAGAAATCATGCATATCTGCAATCATGATGTAGTAATTTGAATATTGGACTACAACTCTGGGGACCAGGGTTATAATCTCCAGTCTTCCATGGAAACCCAATGGGTGACTTTGGGCAAGTCATACTCTCCCACACTCAAAGAAAGGCAAAGGCAAACACCATCTAAACAAATCTTGCAAAAATCAAAACAAAAACCCTGTAGTAGGTTCACCTTAGGGTCACCACAACTTGGAAACAACTTGAAGGCACACAATAACAAGAAGAATAAAAAAGCCTCCCCCTCCTCTTTGTCGCAGCCATTGAGGTATTTAAAAACTGTAATTGTGCCACCCCTTCTCTTCATCAAACTCAACATGCCCAGATTCTTCAACTTTTTCTTATATGTTTTGTTCTGCATATCTCCCATTATCCGTGCTGCCTTTCTCCGAATTCACTCCAGCTTGTCTAGATCCTTCTAAAATGGGGTGCACAGGACTGAACACAGAAATCTGATCCATCACACATGTTTTCATGCCCTTTAAACTGTCCATTTCCTACACAGAATTTCCCCCGATATTAAAAAACAAACAAACAGTTGTGGAAGTGGCCCTTAAAATGGGTCAGCAAACTTCCTATGTGAAGCAGGACTTGATATTACTTGTCAGAGGTAGAGTGATGGGAGATTTGTAACACAGGCATAGTGGAGACTGGAAGAGGAGTTCTCCAGGTGGAACCAGGATATATATCCAGGGGGAAAAACTAAAGGGTCAGAAATTAAACTAAAGGGACAGAAACTGGAAAACAGCACGTGTTGGGCAGAAGTGCTGTCTGGTTTCTGAAGAGTTAATCATACTACCTCCCACCTACTACACACATACCCCCCTCCACACACACACATTTCTTGCTTGCTCTTGATAGGGCACAGTACAAAACTGGAGTCACTGGACAGGAATTGGGTAGTAAACAAATCATGAATCAGATCTCCACTGAATATTGTGACATTCAAGACAAGACATATCACTGCAACATCTTCATAAGAGCATGGAATTACACTCAGCCAGGAAAAGTCAGATTGTCACAGTGGATAAATACTTTGGAGAATGTAGTGAAAGCTCTTGTGAAGCAGTTGGTATTCCTTTTTCAAATATGTTCATTACAAACTGCTTTTGCCTCCAGCTGTCTTTGGTCCCACTTCATTAGCTGGTCACAAGTCTGTGGCTGAGCTACTATATATGCTATTTAGAAGCAAAACATTTCAGGGAATGCAGAGATGCCAGTAACTGGGAGGGGAATACAAAGCCCATTTATAACATTTGCATGCTTGTCCTCCATAGTAGTTCCTATGTCAGTCAATAGTATTTGTGATGGGGGAATCTGAGAAGCAGACTTTATTTTAATATAAAATAAAATAACAATATAAAAAAATCTTGGAACGCAAATAAAATAGAAAGAACAAAAGCAATTGCTTTTCAGTGATATACAGTTGGCCCTCTGTTTTCATGGGGAAATCCATTCCAGACCCCCCCCCACACACACACAAAATGGAGGCTCGCACCTATTCAAGCTCCAGAGGCTTGCATGGGGCATGCCCCTGGGCTTACGGCCCAGGCATGCACACCATTTTAAATAGTGGAGGGTGCCCCTCCACGCATATTCAAGGATGTGGCTCTCAGATCCGAGAGTTAGGAGGGATGACTGTATTATGCTTACAATGTCACTGTGGCCATTTTTCAGGGGTTCAGAGTAAGATTCAGAAAGAACCAAACATCAAATCTAAATATATTTTCAGAGTTCAGTTACACATACTTACAAGGCTCAAGCACAAGCAATCATGTTTTAAATCTTCACTGTGGTTACATTTCTCCAGATATATAGAGCAAGGTGATAATGTGAGGAGCAGTGCAGAAGAAAGCAGTGCAGAAGAGATGTCATTTAAGCTGGGGCACCCATCCCCATCTGAAACCAGCCCCTACTGGTTTAGCATGACATTGTTTGTGTGTGCATTATGCTTCCACAATGTTGGTACACCAGAAAGCTAGGAGAGAAAGGAAGCAAGAGATAGTAGATTGTGGATGTATGCATCTAGGCCCATATTGTCACTTCAAGCAAGACAGGTAGTATACAATCAGCCCTCATAAGTAGACTTGTTGCACAAGGGCTGGAGTGTGTGGGGAATACTCCCAGAGACTGCTGGTGAGACTTCCACAAATCTCAGGAGGAGCATAAAAACTGGGAAAACTCCCCATGCTGAGTTATGTGTGCTACAGGAAAGCACAGGTGGGATGTGAAACTGAGCAAGAATCACAGCAGCTGTGACATGTACTTGCCAAACTGTTGAAAAATGATTTTTTTTCTAACTCTAGATTACCATATTATCTAATTGCCTCTGTATTATTCAAATTTTGGGCCCATTTATCCAGACTGCCCTCATGCCCATTTCAAGAAGCAGAATATGACCTACCAACCATTGTCTGCCCCCATCTCTGTAATGGACCTGTCCCATTATATCACGTAGCTAATCTCTGGTTCCAAGCTTTGGTCCTGAAATCGGAAGCAATGGGGTGCTCCTGAGCCGGCAACCATATTGTAGTATAGTTGGAACTAGCAACTGGAAGAGGTAAATGAGAGTAACAGTTGTAAAGTTGAAGGTTGTATACATTGAAGAAATCACACAAGCTATTTAACTAACCATATTTTTAACATCAGGCATTTATTCAGGCATCTGAATAGTCTTCACTCAAAAGGAGTTCAGTGTAGTTTCTCCCATTTCCTTTTGTCTGGATTCCTCTGAAGCACCTCCCTGTTACCTTTCTGTTAGTAAACATGATACCTATGAATAGTATGTATACTATGTATGCATGCACACCAAAAGGCTCTTAAATGAAATAACACACCCTTATTATGTCTTTAGATAATCAAAAAATATTTCAAGAATAGGTGGAAACATTCTAACAGGTTAAGATAATTAGAAACAATCTGTTTAGCCTGATGCTGTTTTAATGTTTACTATCTATGGTCATCAGCTTTCTCTTTCCACTCATTAATTTACTTTGCAATGCATCATTTGTCAGTACTGTAATTAGAGTTTGTGTGAACACAAACTCTGAACTTCCCTGAACTGAAATGATTAACCCTGGTAGCTTTAAAAATTGCATTTCAAGGTGTCATTACACCATTTCCAAGTTCTCATATTAGATCCATGATAGTTATTCACATGTAAAAGTGGTTAGCTGGTGTGGCAATGATCTTTGAATGTGCAGTTAGAAAACTAAGAAGCAAATGTGCACACATACACACACAATCACACTTCACATCCCCTGGGTCACACCCTGGATGGGGATGTACATTTTCTGCCCTCTTGAATAGAGACCAACACCCAATTAGACTTGTGCCCCGTGTCAGGAAAGAGTTTGAGGTGGGGGTAAGGCTATTTAAGTCGGCAGAACCCTCCGGTTGTGCCACCCTACTGCATCAACTTCAGTGTGGCTATGTTGGTTGCATTAAGGGCCGGGTAGAAATCTTCTCTCCTTTCGAAGGTTTTTTTGCCTACTTCACCCTGTTGTTCAGGGAATTTGGAAATTGGCTTAGGTGTGAACTTAGATAGGTGGTCATTGGCTGTTGATGGGGAGAGAATTAGGGGTCAGGTGAACACCTATGACACCCGCTTGTAATGAAGGTTAGGCCTCTTAAACTTTTCCTTAAGTCTTACAACTAAGGGGACAGGAAAAGAGACCTTCCATAGGGCTGACCTGGGATATAACCCTCAGTCAAGTCCGATGAGTTGAGTGAGGAAATCTCAGGTTGGCGTTCCAGATGCGAGCTGACCAGGGAGCAATTCAGTCATGGGTTATCCACGGAGCTCAGGTGTTTTGCCCAGGGGAAGCTGAGGAGGCGGTCTGAGGAATAGACCACCTCCCACAGCTGCTCCCGCACCAGGTTTCTCCCTTCAATTTTGCAGATTTTCAAGAAAACTGTTAAATAGGTTAACTGATTAAATAAAGTGGCCCAATTTTCAGCCTATACATATATCTGGTCTCTTTATTTCAAGTTGGACAGCAAACACACATTTTCTGCAGTCTTTTAGGATAGGGACTGAATTATCTCTTCCTTTCTTGATGTAAATAATCAGACACGTGGCCTTTTCAATGTGAGAAGGGTAAATAAACTGACATTTATGAAAAAAGACATAAATTTACCTTAACATCTGCCAGATAAGCTTTCATTATTATTATTTAGTTGTGAACTGTTTGCATTTGTGGACCAAAACTGCTGTATAAGCTGTTCTTAAATTATTTTATATTGAGTTCCTTGCTAAAAACCATTCATTAGAACTTTTATTGTTATCCGCCACAGTGCAAAGCTGTACCGCTGCACCATAAGGTGGGGGGAGTTATGATTTTTACGACTTGGCTCCATTAATTAATTTATTAAATATTAATGATGGAAAAGCAATTCAAATGATACTCTATGAACCGCCTCTGCAATGCTAACATGTTATTATCCCATTCATCAGCACTTGCATTTGAGATGCATGGAGTAATATAACTGTTAGATGAGGTATTTTCAAAGCATATGTTGTTAATCTAGTTAATGGAATAACAAATATATAGCCAGGTCTACATTGAGACTAAACGCAATACATTTCTGCATAAACATTTCATTGGCTAGAGGTTGGATTACTACACTCTCTTTTTCACACTGGGTGCAATGGCTAAGTAAATGAATGTGTTCAGTGACCACATGTGCCAATATAATTACATTGTTATCTATACTTGAATAAAAATGGGTAATATGACTGAGCAGTGAAAAGTCCCATTCTGGTTTGTCATAAGATTTGAGCTGTGCATCTGCTTTAGGTAAGATCTGAAATGAGATGAATCAAGAGAGCATTGAAGATATTCACTCGTTTCAATGCTGACATTTGTTAGTTGGACTGTCAGCTTGAAGGCCTTGCAGAGTGTGGGCCTGCAAAGGCTTAAGTTTGTCAACTATCCTTTGGGATTAGGGCTCCCTCTGTTGCTTTTGCTTTTGCTATGGGGATGGCCCAGCAGTCTATTCAGTCTATTGGAGCTCTTTTGCTTTAAAGAGGTACATGAATTCTCTCAAATTCTAATAGTGTGTGCTTCACTCAAGTTGCTGTTTTTCTGTTAATTCTTAGGTCTGTTTGGTCAGACAGCATGTCCTGATCTACAGCAATACTGTGGTTGATGTCATGCCCAGCCTGGAGGCATGCCCAGCTGAGGACTCAGAACAGGAGAGAGAAAAAGGAATCTGATCCTGAGCCTAGTCCCAGTTCCTCATTGTCTGTGCCAACTGAGGCTGATGCCAAAGAGGACAGTCAGGAGCCTGGCATCTAGGCAACAGAATCGCCTGCTAACTGGGAAGTGATGAAGAAGAGGAGGCAAACTTACCTTTGCCTTCTAACAGCCAGCAAAAATAAGAAAGGGCAGGGTTGCATTATTCTACAAGGCTTTTTGGGAAACCCAAAGTAATTAGAAATCATGTTGTAGAAGAGTTTGTTTCTGACATTTCACCAGCATCTTTGGCTGGCATTTTCAGAGAATACTGGCATGGAAGTGAATGGGGTATGTGTGTGTGTGTGTGTGTGTGTGTGTGTGTGTGTGTGTGTGTATATATGTGTGTGTGTGTGTGTGTGTGTATGTGTGTGTGTGTATTTACACACTTGCACATACACACACGCACACACACACACACACACACACACACTGTGTGACCCTGGATTGAGAGAAGTGATTTCCATGTTAATCTGTGTATTGTTCTGTTGTTCAATGGCAAAGCCTCAGAAGGTGGTGCTAATGGAAACAAGAGAGAGGGCCTTCTCAATGGCTGCTCCCAAGCTTTGGAACTCCCTCCCTAGAGACATCTGGATGGCTCCTTCCCTCCTAGCCTTTCTGTGGCAGATAAAGACATTCTTATGCCATCAGCCCTTTTCTAGCTGATAAGCACTGGGATTTAAATGTGGTGCATTTTAAATTATAAGGTTAGCATTTTTAACATATTACACTTTAATTCTTAACTGTTTTAATGTTTAAAATTGTGTTTTAAAAGGTAAAGGTATTGACCATTGACAAGGTTGTCAAGTCATGTCCAACCATAGGGGGTGGTGCTTATCTCCATTACTAAGCCGAAGAGCCAGCATTGTCTCAGACTACTCTGTGATAATGTGGCCAGCATGATTGCACAGAATGCTGTTTACCTTCCAGCCAAAGTGGTATCTATTTATCTACTTGCATTTCCATGCTTTCAAACTGCTAGGTTGGCAGAAACTGGGACTAGTGATGGGAGCTCACCCCATCCTGCAGCACCCAGCCTCGAACTGCCAATGTGCCAATCTTGCAATCAACAGTCTCTCAACCACTTGAGCCACCACATTTTTTTTTTAAAAAAATGTATATTTATACACTTTAATATTGAACTGTTTTTAACTTTTCTTGTTTTTGAATTTACTGTTAGACAATTTGAGTTCCTTTGTTGGGAGAAATGCAGGATAGATGACGATGATACTGATGTTATTACTCTCAGGATATGGAGCAAACACATTCACAATAATTTTGAAATAAACAAGTTAGAGTAGCCCCACAGCACTTGTTGTCGCAGCCCACCAAATATTCATTGCAACTTATGTGCGTGTGTGTTGTGTGCCTTCAAGTTGTTTCCGACTAACGTAAAAAAAAAAATGCTTAATACACATACTACCAAAATACAGAGACTTGTTTTGTAGCTCCATTACATCCTCTACTTAGTGGTATCACTTTCTTATATCCTGATTTTGTCCTTATTTGTCCTTATCCTTGTGTCCTTATTTTACCAATTGGGAAAATGTTATGAATGGCTTTTACCACTTGCATATAGTATTCTTCCATATACAAAATAATACTTCAGGTTTCAGTTCCTTCTTTGGCAATGAAAAATATCTGGGCTTTCTTCACATTATACAGTTGTAGCCCTGTGATTCCACTCTAACTATCATAGCTCCATCCTATAGAATCCTGAAATTTCCATTCAAGTATTCAGATTTTTTTTCCGAATTTTGAATTCTAAGGTGAATTCTACTTCACCAACTATAAGCCCCAAGATTCCATAGGATGTAGCTAGGGCAATTTAAGTTGGGTTTGAGTTACTATTATTAATTATTGTTGTTGTTGTTGTTGTTGTTATATAGCGCTGTAGATTTACACTGTGTTTACTGTTTTCATTGTTATAGTAGGTTTTTTAAAAAAAATAAGGGGGAATTTGGGGTTGGAAGTGATGCAGTTTAGTTTAGGGTTATGTTTGTAGATTAGTGTAGGGTTATTATTTAGTATGTTGTTCGTGTTAATGGGTATTTTTTATTTCTGTTATGTTTTAAAACCTGATTTTAAAAAAGCTTACAATATATATATATATATCTAGTGCTATAATAACTGTGTAGTGTGAAAAGGCTATTGATGAGAAAACAGATGCATTTGGATTCTAGTACACTTGAATATAAAGACTAGAGGTGAAATACTCTCAACTCAGGTTGCATATCACCTTCAAGGTCTTATATATGCCTACCTCAAATAAGAGTCAGATTTTATGTACCTTAAAATTATTCTTTGGTTCAGACTGATTTTCATACTGGAATAGAATACCTGTCTTACCAACCCAAGCATCTCCAGTAACAATCACAGTATCCCCATACATCTGACTGCCTGTCTCCTCTCCCATCTATTTCTTCATCATAGGCTGCATAGCAGGGGCAAGAGAGGCATTACTTCAACAGGAAGAAGGAAGAAGGGGGACTCAGTTGCCTTCCCTTTCCATTCTGGTATATTGCCAATGTATACGAGAGAAAAACTCTGTTAAATGAGAGCTCAAGGACTACAAAGGCAACAATTGAAGCCATATTGTTATTGTTTTTCCGAGGAGAACTTTCCAGTGGCATCACTAAGGTTGGTGTCACTCAGTGCAGTAACTCATGATGTCACCCCCACCCTATTGACTTCTTTCCATACCGAACCATACAGAATCCTTAGTAATGTTTTTTGTACTAATGTTACTCATAAATCATAATTCCCATATATCAATGAATGTGATGGTAATATTAGTGACATAAACATCTTGCAAAATTGAAACTATACCTTTAAATCACAATATCATACACACAGCCTAAACATATTTACATATATATATTTCATGTGCTTAAAGTAAAAATTTGGTAAAATCTGATGTTTTTAAATAAAAATTTGAAATAATTTTAAATATACTTTTAAAAAATTAAATTATTATATTATTAAAATTGGGGCTTTTTCTCCCTTTTCTCCATGCTTAGTCTCAGTCCACTCACATCATCTCTTCAAAGTTTTAAAGGGAGAGTTCCATAGCCCATTTCTGCAAAAAAGCAGTTGTTTGAGAAGCTGTGTTACCTCTCTTAGGGTGTCACCTGGTAAAGCCCCCCAAACCCTGCTAACAACACCATTGGTACTTCCAAAACTGGATTAAAGTAGATCAAATTCTGCTTCATTAAGTGGCAAAAACTGATTATTTACAATCCAACTCAGGTTTTAGTCAGCTTTTTTCTAACTAGAAAATATGCATAGATCAGATTTTTATTCAATGCTAGTTTAACAAGAAGCCTGAAAAGTCAGAAAGGTTTGATTTCCACTGGTGCAACGAGATTGTTGATTAGTACATGAGTGCCAATAATGTGAAACCATTGATGCAATGGTCTGTTAGACACAATAGGATCCTGAACATTCATCTGAAAACAAAATGTGAATGTGAACTTCAGTGTGTACTTTACTTCCAGCTTTCTTCAGAGCCAACTCCCTAGATCACAAATATTGCTGAAAGCACTTGGCCTACAGCTATTTAGAAATAGGTACAAAGTTATTGAATTTTGTATTAAACATTGCCATGGCTTCGTTCTTTTTTGTTGTTCAAGTGAACTGAGTCATCATCCTTTGGAAACCAGTACAAAACAGACCAATGGAGTAAATTAATATAATGTATAGTCTGCAGAAGAAAGATCAGGAAGAATTTTAGATTGCAAAGCTTGGTGTGGGAGTAAGTGCTTAAAATGTAAATTTTAATGTGTGAAATTTGAAGCGTATTTGTACCTGATCTTCACTTTCTGTGTTCAGTAATATCACAGTCTTCCAAGTAATTAAATCTCCAGCATCATTCACTAAGATTTTGTTTATTGATCAGTACAGATTGCCTCCTGAATGCTTTTTCTTCTTACCATCATTTGTCACCATTTATAGCAGTATATCAATATGAATTGTCATCCTCCTGCTGTTGAACTGAAGTAAATCTAATAAAATGTCAATCTTCAGAGCTCCTACTCTGGTTGAATATCAATTGTCAGATGCTGGAAACCACTTTTGTTTTCCAGTGATTGACCTAAACCTCAGGGACAAAACATATAAATGGTTACAGAGATGTTTTGATGTTTTGATGTTCTTTTCCTTATTCTGGAGTCCCTCAAACCTTCAGAGCTGTAATATATGAACTCAGAGAGTAGGTATTCAGCTTTATGATGCTATAGATACAGCTTAGCAGTTGCTTTCCCTCAGAGACTATATTTGTAGACTGAAAATTTCAGCTGTAAAATTTCGGTTTAACACAGAACCCCATTCTAGCTCTGTCAAGCCAAAGAAAAGAAAGCAAAACAAAACAGCAATCATAGGGGGAAAATATTGTTATTCTAATGTGACAAACATTGTGCAACAAAAACAAAATATTGAATCTGAGAATTTTAAATCTCATAGAATGATCATCATTTATATGTAATTACATGAATTAGGCACTCACAAAATGTTCATACATGTGAGTCTCTTGCAAAAAGAAGAACAACAAAGACTGTTATGACACCTTAATGGCTACCACATTTGATTTAGCTTCAATTCTTATACACTGCAGTGGATGCAGTCTACAAAAGCTTATGCCAAATAAAATGTGTTTGTCTTTAAGGAGCCACAAGAGTCTATATTATTTGTTTAAAGCATTTTTATTCAGCCCTTTAGCTGAAAAATCTTCCCAGAGAGTCTTATGATGATGTGAAGACTTTTTCTCCCTTCAAACCAACAATCATTAAGACACACACCTCAGGCCCTAGTTAGCTATAAAGTTCTGCAGGTCTTAAGAGGTGAATGTAACCACAGTGGAAGAGCTGCTGCTTCCTTTCATACTGATGTTGTTATCAGCAGGTAATTGGTGGTCCACTGGACCTGTTCAAAAATCCAGGCACAAGAAAGTGTGTCTGGTGGCTATTTCCTCTCCCTCTGAAGACATCCACTATTCACACGGCAATAGCTTCACTATCCAAAACGTCCACCTCTCTAAACAAGCATTAACTCTTAAGAACATATCACACAAACATAGGCACATAGAATCATCTCTTCAAATTTCATTCCAAGTTGTTCTTTCCCAACATCAGCATGGCAAAAACAGGTATAAGTTCTAGACTTTTCTAGCTAAAGAGATAGTAAACTCTGCAAATTGCCTTTGCCCTTTACCTTTGATAGACAGAGGTCAGGGGAAGGCAGTAAAGAGTAGATCACACACCGTGGGGAAACTAAACACCGGTTTTCAAATGAAACAATAAGTCATGTGCATCAAATTTTCTGAATAGACTATTGTTAACAAAAATAACAGTAAGAATAAATATTTTATATAGTTAAATATGTGCATGCATAAATAGATTAAAAATATTTTTGAAAAATGCATATTTACATAATCTACATAAACAACCTTTTATCAATGGAAAATGTGTAAAAAAAGGTCTTCACTGTTAAATGCATACAAAGATGTGTACATTTTGGAAAAAAATAAAATATGAATAAACCTCTGTAAAGGCAGAAAAAAGTCTCACAATGGAGAACTGGAAAGTGATTTGTAGCCTGATGGATCTTCACAAAACCAATTTCCAGAACTATTCCTTCGCCTGTCTAAATTTTAACCTTTCAACAGCATTACAATCTTAAATAAGGACAGCATTATAATATCAAACAACCTGAGCTAATCCTATTGACCTGAAGATATATGAGGAGCCTCATTCCACTTTCAAGTTGTTCTACCAGTCCACCTTCTTTCCTCAGGTCAACTTGTTTCTTGCAACTAACCATAGTATCTCAGGTTGAGGCCTATCTCAATTGCTTTGAGGTGTTTTGTTTTGTTTTGTTTGCTAGAGTTGTTCACAAATGGCCCTTCACCACCTTTGTCCTTTTTTGGGATGACGAAGTTGAGGGGGGAACCATTCAACTGGATTTCTCAAGGGGAAAGGATAGACCACTTTTACCAGTGGCTCCATTAGCATTTTCTCAAATCTGGACTCGAGAGTAGCAGTAACAGTAACACAAAACACACTTGAGAGTTTTGCTGCTACCTGTGCACATGACAACTGATACCAATTTGCACCCTATCCCCACTATGTCCTGGACTTGATGTTTTCTGTGATATTATGTGTGTGCTTCAGAGCTGGCATGAATAGATGACTGCCACAAAAAGCATAGAGAATAAATCCACAAAATGGCAAAATCCACAAAATGGCAAAAACAGGTTTAAGTTCTAGACTTTTCTACGGGAGTGATGATAAAAGGAAATGCCTATGAATTTTCTGAGAAAATTTTTTTCTTGGCAATGTCAGCTCAGATCAAGTTTCTTTTCTTCCATGAGCTTTTGGGTAGATTTCTATTCTTTGGGTAGATTTCTATTCCACACACACACATGCACATACACAGACTATCAAAAAAGCACTATAGTTGTCTTCACTTGAACGAGAAAATATTTGATCCAGTACTTGCTTTCATTTGCATTTACAAAATGTGCAGGTTCATTTAAACCCTATACCAAGTGTGGCTATTAAGGCAATCTGAGAACAATATAATTATAGCATGATTAAATGCCATAGAAATAAGGATCAGAATATCTCTGACCAATGTAGTGTATTAAGAGCCATGATTCCCAAAGCAAAATCCATACATTTCAGATGAAGTTTTGGTTACCCAGCATTTGGATAATCTGACTCATTTGTACTAGCCTAAGTATTGGATCATCTTCCAATATATTTTACAACTTTTTATGCATTCAGCTATCTTAAGAATGCTAGCATTAAATTGCACTTGTCTTTTGAACTGTCTTACCCCCATATTTACAAGTTTAACTGAAGCTCTATGTCAAAAGGAAACAAAATACAGCTTTCCAGATATTGTGAACTACAGTTTCCAGCTTTCCTCACCACTGATTGTTGCACAGTGGTTAAGTGCCAGTACTGCAGCTACCCACTCACAGACACAAGGTTGTGAGTTCGATACCTGCCAGGGGCTCCAGGGTTGACTCAGCCTGGCATCCTTTTGAGGTTGCTGAAATGAGTATCCAGCTTGTTGGTGGCAATAAGGTTACACTTTGTAAACTGCTTAGGGAGTGCTTAAGTGTACTGATAAGTGGTAAAGAAATGTATTTGCTATTGCTATTGCTATGGCTAGGGCTAGGGCTATGGCTATGGCTATTGGTTTGGTTTGGTTTGCTGAGAGTTATAGTCCAAGCAAAATATCAAAGGATACATTGTATCATCTGCTTTACACTTTATGATAGAGAGAAAATAAAGCAGAGATGCAAAACTCTATAAGTTTCATTATATCCTGCATTTCCGAACTCAATTTGTTTTTTACCTCAGTATTTGAAAATGTTGATAAACTGTTTATACAACACACCTGAAAGAAAATTTATATTCTTCTCCTGTGGCTAGATTCTATAAGTACAACTATTATTAGCATGGAGATGACTATGCTTGTAAATATATGTACTAACTATTAGGAACCGCTCTGCAAAGAGGCGGTGGTCTTAATTTAGTACAGGAAAGGTTGTTGCTGTGTGCCTTCAAATCATTCCTGACCTATGGTGACACTAAGGCAACTCTAACATGCAGTTTTCTGAGTCTGAGAGTGGGTGACATGTCACCCACTGGTCTTCCATGCCCAAGCAGGGATTTGAATCCTGGTCTCCAAAGTCATAGCCCAATGCTCAGACTTCTGCACCATGCAGAAAACATGACTGACTACAATTGAAATCTTGACTTTAAGAATAAAGCAGTCAGAAAGAATATGTCTGTTTTTAACTTTTCCACATTCATTCTTAGTACTCTCAAGTACAAAACAACCAAATTTTATTCCAAATTTCCATTTGAAATGAAGAAAAAATTTCAAATTATGGGAAATTATTTTTAAAAATGAAGTGAAGTTCTTTTCATTCTTATAATAAAGTGATCAAAGATAATAGATTATTGATCTTTTCTCCCTCTCCCCTCCAAAAAAAAACCTAGATAGAAAATAGTAGTATTAATAATTAATAGTGATAGGCAGCATGGTGTAGTGGCTTGGTCTAGAGCTCCAGGAGACCAGGTTTAAAATCCCTGCTAAACCAGAGAAACCTTGAGTAAGTCATGTTCTTTCAGCACAGCAAATTTCTTGTGAATAAATCTTGCCAAGAAAATCCTAGGATAGGGTCAACTGGAAGGCATATAACAACAGCCACCATATTGTCCAGCAACAACAATAATAATGAGATATAATAATGGTAACACAAGAGAATAATTAAAGATTGTAGGAAACCTTAATTTGATGGACTTCAAGATATCTATTTATTAAAAAGGAATTATGTATCACTGTTCAGTTCACTAGGGCTCCCATGGTGATCCTCAACATAAAAAAAAAAATTGTAATCAAGTGATATAATTTCAAGAAGAAATTAATCATCATACAGTTTCTAAACGTGAGCTTTAGTACTGTTGTCAATATTTATTTATTTATTTATTTATTTATTTTTATAGTCATCCACATCCAGCTTTTCACCCAACAATGTTACTAAAGGCAACTTATAGTATATTAAAAATAATACTGATTTAAAACTATACAAAAAATAAATTTATACTTTTTTTGAACATTTTCAAACTGTGGATGCTGTGTATAAAAAAATCTGTGTATAATAAGGGTCGACTGTATCAAGGATATGAAGTTGTTAGCATAGTTTTTCTTGTGTTACTTAGGGCCTGAACAGACAGGCCAAAATAAAGCTGCTTCAGGTCACTTTGAAGGTATGCTGTTTAAATGACAAACACATCTTAAGAGGCCAAAAGCTGCACAAAAATTGCGCTCTAGTCTGACCTCTTAGGACACATGCATCATTTAAACAGCATCCCTCCAAAGTGACCCAAAGCAGCTTTATTTTGACCTGTCTATATGGGCCCAATGTTAATGGGGATGGTAAAGCAATGACTGTGGTGGCTGATACCTTTTCAAAGCTGCTTGCTGTGATCACATTTACACAGTAGGTATTTTCTGAAGAAGGCTAGCAGCTGCAATATTCATTCCCATCTATCCTCTCAGAAGATGGCATTTACTAGTGTGTAAAACATATAATGCAACCATGGATCACCAAAGTGCTATCATGGGACCTAATTGGCATGTATCCAATCTTAAACTAGCACAGTTGCAGCAGAACAGCAGGCTAGTATGATAAAATCCTAAGTGGCTGATCTAGAGTCATGGTCATTTGTGGGATGTTTGTATTTTTTTTTAATGAAAATACAGAAAATACCGTTTTCTTTGGGGGAGTCCAACGTTTATGCAGAATGTCTTGAACTACAATTATTTTTTAAAAACTGTGCAGTTTTTAAATACTTTTTTTCTAGTGGGAAGAAAATTGTTAAAATTTTTTGTTGCTTCCTTCAAGAAGAAATTTTTCCAAACAATTTTGTTGCTAAGGTGCATATATGGCAGAAGGTAGTGTCTGTGATTTCATTCCCCTACCACTCTATGCATTCTGAACATTTACCTGAACAGTACTGTGGTGCTGTGCCATGTTCTAGAAATTAATATAAATTTACTGCATACAAATAGATTAAATTATGCTTTGTGAAATTGAAGTTGAAGGCAAAAGAGGAATGGTCTGAAGAAATAATAGAATAAAGGGGTGTCAAATGACATTAAACTATAATGGCTAATTCCAGCTGGAATAGGCTTATTCAAACAACAGAACTTGTTAAATCAGCATTTAAGTCTTATTGATTCAATTCCTTGCAACTAAACATTGGATTTAGTCTCAAATTTTATATATTTGCAACAAGCAAAGCAAATGCAAAAAAAAGGAGCTAGTTTTTAAATTCTGGGATTGTTACACTTATAAGGAATACATGGTGTAAAGAAGGCCCCATCAAAGAAACAACTGTTACTTATTCTTGCTGTGTTCTCATGTACATTCATATTAAAGCAAATGAAATGGGGAGGGGGGACGGGACATTATTGTGCTACAGAAGAAATGGTGCCCTTATTGTAAGCCATTTTGGAAAGGGTTAACAGTAGAATGGCTGGCTGAGTTCTTGCAATACATTAATATAATGGGAAAAGTAGACCAAGTCTGTGTCATATAGAATTCCAACAGGGATTTCAGTTGTTTTGCCAAGCTTTATGTTTACAGAACTTTATTTTATGACACTTGGAATCAATCTTGCTACGTTTTCCCAGTGCATGTGTATTCATTGCATCATTTGTCATCTATCTCATGTTGTTGAGTTATACCCACTGGCAAGGTAAAATGTCAGCATCAATGAGACAGAAACACAGATAGAATTTAGTGGTGGGGTGGAAGGTATAATTTTTAATGTTTTAATATTTGGATTTTAATATTTATATGGTGGCAGATCTACATGTGTGGTAATTTAAAAACAACAAGCTAATTTCACCAGAAATTATTAAGCTAAAACAGAGCCTAATACAATTGCTTCAGAGGACGGGTTTGATTTCTAATGTGGCATCTGACAGACCCCACACTGCACTGACAAGCTTCTGACTTCATTTTGCATGAAAACCAGCAATCACACAAAGTGGATACATCTTACTCTCGTGTGAATTGACATAGCTCCTGCCTTCGTGCTTAGTTCAATAAGTAAAACTGCAGATTAGTAAACAAATCCATACTTTCATGTAGAAGTCATCCTAAACAATAATGTATCATGGATTCCAAGCACTTTCATGGTTGGTGATCTTTAGAACAATATGACATTTCTTCAAGCCTCATCATGAATGAAAGGAAAACTAAGGCCCTAAACAGACTGGCACTTTGTGCCAGCCTGGCACCAAAAGTAGGGCTTGGTAGCACCCAGCCCTACTTTTGCCACCTATGTGCCATGTTGGCACACACCCATCCACACGGGGAGTGCCATGATGATGCATGGGCATCAAAGTGCCCAAATGGTGCTCCACTCAAGGGCCATCATCATAGAGCATGAGTGTCGTAATGGCGCCCCTTCCAAGAAGCTGCTTTCGGCAGCTTCATTTTGCTCCTGAGAGGGGCTCATCATTGCTGCAGTGTCTGGTCATAGCAGCAACAATCTGGGCCAAAAAGGGGTGGCTGCAAGCCACCCATCTGTCAAACCCCTATGTCTTGGGATACAGACATATCTTGGTCCCATGACAATGCAAAAAACAGAGCTAACCACATAATGCATTGTAGTATATGTTCAGTATCACTCACTAATAAGTGACATTCATATGAATGACCACAGCAATATGCCACCACCCTTTGGCTCCCTTTTTTCCAAACAAATAATGAAGGTTCTTGAATGTTTTACGTTTAGTTTCTGTTTTATTCCTGTCATAAAAATATTAATACCATACATGCAGACAGGTAAAATAATAAGCCCATTCTTATTTTGCAACACGTCCAGCATGATTGTCCAAAGGAGAGATTTCAAAATTTCTCAAATACTCTATTCAGTTGGAATGGGTTGATTGACAGCAGTCTATAAAGGTGAATTGAAGGAGACACCTGAAGGTGAGATATATATTTAGAAAATATGATTCAATCTGCATTAATAAGCACTGAAATATGCAGTGGGTAAGAAATATAACTATTTTTCAACACCTAATTTAGACATATTCTCTCCTCAGTATAATAATTTATTAATTTTCTATGTGTTATTTTGTCAGTATTTAAAGAAGCTGGAGGAAAGGTAAAAAACTTGGATGGGGTATCCTTAATATTTGAGAGCTCATTGTGGCATTAATGTCAGATGTCATAAATTAACTATATCATATTGTGGTTGGGGAGAAAACACATCTCCTATATTCCTTATGGGGGGGAAATGAGAACGATCCAAGATCATTTTTTAATTTAATGGGAGAAAACAATTACAATAAATACCTGTTAGCATCACTCAAACTTTTTTATCAAACAATATAGGGAAAACATCGAATGTTAGTCCTAGCTAAAATAGATCCACTATTTTGTGTTAGCTAGATGTTATGAAAAGAAGAGGAAGAGACAGAGAACTGGTATAATCCATCACTGCAGTATCAACTGAGCCTTTCTTGGATACCTTCATTACTTATTTATTTGACATCCCCAGTTATACAAACAGAGACACTTCAAACTCTACTAACATCCCGTTTTTCTTGTATATTTTACTGAAACACTCATGTAGGGATTCTGCTGATGTCCTTTATCTTTATTACAGAATATTGTTATGCCATCCAGTGGTGTCCCTACCCCCTGGACCTTTTAACTGAGCTTCTCTTTTAGTATTTGAGCATCTTAGAACCTCATCATCTTCTGTGTTATCCCCTCAGCAATGTTGGCAGCCTCATCCCATTTATGACACAATACAATACTGTTCACTCTTTCTTCTTTAAATATCTTCCCTCATCCCATTCTCAAAGATAATTTTAAATGAAATAGTTGATGTTTGGGGGGCAGAAAGATTCACTTTGATCCTTGATCTTCTGACAATTGTGCTTTATCACTGTTTCTGTTTCACTGCATGTTGCATGAAGGCATCCCTCCCCTTCTACTTATCCCTCCTTCTCTCCTCCTCCCTCTCTTAACCTGTCTTATTGCCCTTTTTACCAATATGTGCTTCTTCATTATAACACCAGCTGGAACAATGCCCAGATTTCGATTCTTTTAAATTCACATAGTTACTGGAATTCTTTTGATATCGAGTTTGCTGAGCTCTTCCTCTATCTAAATCCTTACATTTTCTCTCCAGCCTCATTATATTCACTTCTGATAATGTTCCACCATCTTTGACACCTGACCTTGTCTCTTCATACTTCTCCAAATTGTCCCTTGAAATCTTGCTAAACTTCTGCAGGGTTTCTTAGTTTTTCATTGTGTTCCAATTACATGTCTTCTTCTTTTCCCCACTATTACCACTTTATTCATTCAATAGTATCTTTTGATCTATCGAAACAGTGTCATGCACAAAAATTTACACAATAATATATTATTCTGGAAAGAAATGTCCTTCATATACTTTGCTCTGCAGTTTGCAATGATCTAGTCAATTACCTACATGCATTTGTTTGCATGGCAATGTGTATGCAACAGTTAAGTTTTACACACAAAGGTCAGGAGCTTTTCATCTTGCCTATTTATTTGTTCAAAAATACTGAACAAAAATTTGAAAACACAGTACATTAAGAAAGCTTTGATAATGTGAAAATAGAGTCAGTGTGAAAATTTAATAGCAACATGAAAGTACTTGTTTCTACATATAAATGAATGTGAAGCTCGTTGAACAATAGAATCTGAATGGAATAGAAAAAACAACAACCTGAAATTGAGGTAAATATGGTTAGAAGTGAAGAGACAAGCATGCAACTCTTGATGGAGACATTCTGTATTTATGTATGCCTTTTACAATGCAAAGGCCAAAGAAGCTAACAGAGCTTGGTATAATCAAAGGATTCTCCAATCTGTTTATTTAGGTTTTCTTCCTTTTCTCCTTTTCTCAGACTTAGAATTCATTTTAGCCTCTTTCCAAAACAATTTTAAACCCAGTGTGGTATAGTGGTTTGAACGCTGCACAAAGATTCAAGAGATGAAGGTTCCAATCATCACTCAGCAGCCACAGAAATCTTCTAGACATCTCTAATGCAGTTTTATTTTTTTGTATGCAATTTTCAGCAGTCTTTTTGCATACTTTCCCAAGAAATACATATTTATACTTAAAAAAAAGAAGTTAATCTGCATTTGATATGTCTGACAATGAATTCTGTCATATATTGTAATATGTTTTGGTTCCCATATTGGCTTGAGAAAACTGAGGAGCTTTTCCCCCCTATCTTCATCTTGTATCTGTCCCTCAGATAGTGCAAAGCCGGAAAGCATAGTTTGTTAGTTGAACAAACACGGAGTTGAACAAACACGGAGTTGAAACACGGAATGTTATTAAAGTGGAATATCTGTAGTATTTGGATTAAAAAAAATATTATCTCTGACTTCTTTGAATGATGTGGCCCTGACTATGGTCCAAAACACACTGCATAAATAATCCAGTTTGAGACTGCTTTAACTGCCCTGGCTCAGTGCTAAGGTATTCTGAGAATTGTAGTTTTGTGAGACATTTAGCCTTCTCTATCAGAGAGCTCTGGTGCCACAATAAACTACAATTCCCAGGATTCCCTAGCACTGAGCCAGAGCAGTTAAGGTGGTATCAAACTGGATTATTTCTGCAGTGTGTTTAGAACCTATATGTTTAAAATATTTTCTAAAATAGTTTTAGATACTACAAAATTCTTACATACTGCTTTAATGTCATGAAATGATAAATGAGATAGAAGGTAAGTATTTCAGTAAATACCATTAGAAATCCAAGTTTGGTAGGTGGCATATCCAGTATATGTGTTTAATGTTGGTACAGTCATAAGAATCCCTTCATTATATTCACCATAAGTTTAGAGCAACTCCATTATATTACAAGATAGCAAGAAGAAATATAAGGAAGTTTAACAATAAATTAACAACATTATTTTAAAGGCTATTTAAGCTTAGTGCAATATTTAATAAAACTATTGTAACACTGATTCTTCAATATGCTATAAAATATACCTTAGACAAAACATATTGAAATAAACAACATGTCTGCAGTGATAAATACTAGGAGAATCTCATAAGTGCCAGTGTCTGTGCATTTCTATCTAATCTAATCTAAGCAGAGCAATAATATTTGATGTCTTTCTTTATATAAACCTCTGTTGATTAATTCTTTCACTTATCTGATGCAATTTCCCAGCCATAGTATTTCTATGTATTTTACTTTTATTGGTTTTGTACCCTGCATGTGATTTTTAATTTTCGTTGCTCTATTCCAAATCTGTCATTACACTCCAATGTATATATTACTTTATGTTACTATGCATGCTATACTCTGTAAAATATTCATTGACTGAAAATCCTACTTCCCCTTCTTCATTCCTGGCAGTACATTAGCTTAGAAGACTTAAAATACCTTCAAATTAAATGTATACAGACTGGTTCAAGACAAAAAATCCTGTCTCAGCTTTATTTTGGCATTACTTTAATAATGTTCTTTCAAATATAGTTAGAAATGGATTACTGACTTCCATGATCAGCTGAAACAATGGCATATCTGATTCCACATGAATGTTATTTCCCCAAATTCATGAATTTATTGTTCAACTGCAGTTTCAATTTGTCTATTTCATACCATTGATCTTAAATACAATCCAGCCAAGCCCATACTTTGAACTACAGTCTTAAGTATATGCTCAACACTCCAAAAGCCCTTATGCATCACTCCTGAGAAGTACATCCCACTGGGTTCAGCAAGACTTCCTTTTTGTTGATTCATGGCTCCAGGTCAGGACTGTCACCAGGACTAGTAGAACCAAGTCTCTTCATAGATCTTGAAATAAGTAGGAATTCTAATAGAAATGTATTTCATTCACATACACAGACATATTCTCACATACAGAGCAATTCTTGTAATGTATTGCTTTTAAAGCAGTCTGATTTGGAACACTGGCAGGCCTTTTTGCCACAATGTGCCAAGAGCTAGTACCATAATTGTTCCCATTAATGATAACTGTTTCTTCCTGTAAGCAGGCTTTTGAACAGCAGCCAGTAGCTCATAGACCAGTACTGGACCACCACTTTGAGGAGCACTGTTGTAAAAAACCGAATGATGTAGAAATGTTAGACTGACTGGAATAAACTATCTGTAATGCACTTTCCAAATCCAATTTCCTTATGCATCTATGCCTACATCCAGAATAGCTAGATGTGCAATTTAGCATTAAACAATAAAAGAAGAAAAAAAGAAAGTGATCAATACTGAAAAGGATTTTGTACAACAATCTTGAGGAGACTTAACATCTGGACTTTAATACTCTCCATAAAATGGGGTGAGCAACAACTCAACATACGAACACAACACACACCTCATTCATAGGGCTGTATCCCACTCACTCACCCCATTTTTATTTTTGTTTAAAATCAAAATGCACATGTGCCCCCTAGAAGTTGTGAGAGATAATTATTCCATAGAGGAGAGGAATAGTTATCACCCACATCTTCTGTTTTAATCCAGGTTCTTTTAACCCAAGATATACTAAGGCCCAGTACAGACTGGTGCAAAGCATCAGCCTGGGGCTGATTTTGGGGCTCCGGGGGGCTGGGCATCCATATGCGCCCAACCCTACTAACACTGCCTGTGAACCTTCTTGCCACAGCCCCACTCACATGGGGCATGTGATTATGGCACATGGGCTTCCACACGCCCACACAGCACTCACCGGAAGCATTGGTGTCATGGCACATGAGTGCCATTATGATGCTCCTAAAAAGGAGCCACTCTAGGTGGCTTCATTTTAGGGAGCATGTTGGTACCGCTCAGTGAGATTGGTGCGGCACGACGAGGAGCAAAGATGGGCAGCATAGAGCTGCCTGTCTATATCCCCCCTTACTAAATGCTATTTATGTAGAAATAAATACAGTAAAGCCAGGAGATGCTTTTCTAAAGCAGGATAGCACTGGTTAACTTCCTTCTTCACAAATAGCCTAAAACATCAGTGGGGAGGACACACATTTTTACTATAATATTTAAAACACAAGTGGGAGCATTTTGGGCAAAAAAAAAATCAACCCTATCTAATGTGGCTGCAGGAGGCTTTGGGGAGGGTCAAGAGATGACTGTGGGTCTTCATTCAGCCTGTAGGCTGCCCTTTCTCCCACCCTCTCATAAATCTCTGAACTTTATCGCACAGGACCATTCTCAGAATGGAACGGAGTGAGAGAGGGATTAGTGGGGGGACGCAATTTACCACACACACAAGTCCCTCACTTGTTCCGTTCCACATCCATACCCCATCCGTTCCAGAGGGGGTGATTTTTGAGAACTGAGGACAGATTGGGAGGGGTAGAGAGGGGAACAGAATGAGTGAGGGAACCTACAACAGTGGTTTCCAATTTGATATCCTCCATATCTTTTGGATTTCCCTTTCATCTGCCAAAGCAAGGATGGCCAATGATCAGGAATGCTAATAGTTATCATCCAAATATCTGAGTAGCACCAGATTGGGTAAGGCTGCAACATTCAGGGTCCTGCTTACCAGATAGTTTTTAAACTCATGATTTGGAATGACATATTCTGACAAAAAAAAATTTAAGTATCTGCATTGTAAAAGCAACATGGAAAATGTCCCATTATTGCAGAAAATGATATACCACAATAACTGGCTTGTATTCCCCATCTCCTTCATTATTCTGTTCCACCACTATTATGTTTCATTCATCTAAAGTGGTCTCAGCTGTATCCTCTCAGTATCAACCACAGCATCACATCAGGAACTTGGAAGAGGTTAGCGAACAGTTGTTTATTGGATTTACTGAAATGGTTTTCCACTGAGGTTTTCATGTCATTAAAAAAGGAAGGTTGAATAAAACCATGAAGGATAGCATGTAAACTCTACATTCAGAGATAATATAATCTGATAATTGAAGGCAGGCAACAAATAACAAAAGACAACTAACTGGTATCATCCCCTGGGATGTCTTGTTGGCTATTGCTAGAGATAGAATGATGGATTATGAACAGTGTTGTAAAGCACTATTAGACAGTGTGCCCCAGTGTGAGCAATTCTTGTAAGCTATTGTTCTTCATGTGGCTGAATGGTTGGTATTTCAACTGGCTGCTTCATCAGCTGGACCTTTTATCTATTTCTGTCTCTGGGATTTAGTTTGCTTTTAATGAAGTTTGTTTGATGTCTTATGTGCTATTGGTATAGTGGAAAATCAGGGTCAAAATGTATATACTTCTTACATATTTATTACACATTTATTTATTTATTGAATGTATGCCTCCTTCTGTCTCCTTGGATCCAATGAAATCAGCTCTAGCTGTGCTGAACTAACAACATGCAATGAGTAATGGCTCTGTATGGTGATCTACACTCCTGTCTTGTTGAGGCAATGCGTCCAGCCTATTGCATGATGACTGGAAAGGCATCATTATACTGATTTGCATTCAGAATTGCTTATGGATCTATGCTGCCATATACAGAGAATCAAGTTTCCACGTAGAAGCATTTGCTCCTGGATTGATTTGATGAATGGTTCCATGCAGGCCTATCAAAATCTATGTCCAGTCCCTGGCTCAGAGAGAGATGATGCCCATTTATCTTAAGCACATTCCTTCTTCTATCTTTGCAGTCTCAGTCTAATCCCTCCCCCCTTCATCACCTTCAAAATGGATAGGAAGCAGTGAATTGCAATGATGCACTACTCAGTGAAAGTAATGATGTTGGTCTGAGTTAGGAAGTGGTAGATATCACTTGCGACAGAACTGAATGGTAGTATTTATTAACCCATCCATCTTCAAGCTAATCCAGGGTGAAAAGCCTCTTCATTACTCCTTGTACTTCGTTGGGAAAAGGCTTGGCTGTAACCCTGCCACAGTTGGCGCACAGTAATTTGGCAAGGGCATGACACTATTAGACTACACTCTTTGCAAAATGAGTGCTAAGAAAAAAAAATCACTTGGCAAGTACTGTCATTCCCCATAGCATTATACAAGTATTTCCCTTTGTCTGATGGTACGTGCTTACAGATTTTGAAGAAAAAAACACACCCACCTCTACACCTTATAACCTACTAAACATAATGTATAGAGTGACAAAATTAGTAAACAGAGAATAAAAATACAGTACTTATGTAATGTAGGTATACAAATGCATTCTCTGGGACTTACTCTCGTCCAAAATGACTGTGTGGTGTTGGGATAGAGAACATTTTTTTAAGAAAAGATAGCAAGCCACATTGCCTTTCAGACAATCTGCTGTTGGAGGTGTCCAATTTTTTTTAATGTCTGAGGGGCTACGTAGCCCAGCAAAATAAATATGACAAATAGATATGATCAGGCCAAGACCACAGCTTGTTCAGCCTTGTCATATAGAATCCAAAGCTTTAAAGGAGAAGTTTAGTTTAGTACTGCATTATATGGATTGTATATTCGTTCTATTACTGGAAAGACATTCTAGACTTGATAGCAATTAGGAATGTAAAAGAATAGCCCAAAGTGTTCTTGCCCATGAAGAGCAAAAGTATCTCAACATGTTGAGATACACTAAGTTATTTAGGTCTTTTTTTAAAAAAATGCATGAGAGTGAAAAGACCCACACTTCTCTTATTTAGCATCAGAAATACATAGCAACAGAATCCAGCTTCTCAGGTACAAAAATGGTTATACATGATTTTACACAAAGAAAAACTTGTGAAATAGTTGTGAAAACATCCTGTAATGGAAAGGAAAGTAATTAAAAATGTAATGAATCTCTTGTAATCCCAGCTAGACGAGGGAGAAAAAAATCTTCTGAATATTTTATTTCTTGAATGTGAGAATTTGTACCCATAGTGGGTACAAATCCTCCTTTGCATACCCTCCCACCCTGAGGCCTGCCATTAGCAACAGAACAATCCACATGCAAATCACTCCTGCCTTTCCAGGTCACGCAATATATATACCCAACTCCTTTCCAGGCAAGCATTCTCTGAAGATGCTAGCCACAGTTGCTGGTGAAATGTCAGGAAGGAACTCTTCTAGAACATGGCCACATAGCCCGAAAAACCCACAAAAAACTATAATCCAGTCCTTTACTTATTCTTGCTTTATCAACATTCAGATTGTTCATCAGTTTGTTGGACTTATTGATTACAAAAAAGAGGAAAGCTCCTTTCATTATATTTTTATGACTAATATGATACATACAGTCTTCCACTAAGTGATTTTTTGGGACCCCTTTTGTAGACATTCATAATCTTGTCCTAGATTACATCCATTGATTTAAAAACATGTAAATTTTGAAATCCAAAATCAAGGGTTTCTCACAGTATAACTCATTTCATTTATTATTTCATTGAGAAGTGTTCAGGTTCTGTGAGGGCACCCAGAGAGACTCTTCATAACACAGAAAGTAGTTTTGATTTACAATGCAATCTTATGAATGTGTACATAGAAGCAAGTGTCACTGAGTTCTATGGGGCTTACTTCCAGGTAAACTGGGTTCCAATTTTATACATTCTTCCCTGAGAGAAATGGGAGATTTTAGGGCAATGGGTCTACTCTGGTCTTTAGTCTAAACTTTAATAGAGCTATAAAATGTGCAGAACATTATCCCCTAAATAAAGCTTGGACTAAAACACAGAAGAAATTCACTCAGTGAAACCTGCTTTTGAATAGACCTGATTAGAATTTCACTGTTATTTTCTTTTTTTAAAAATAAATCTTTTTGTTGTATTTGTTTGCTTAGCATCTGCTTTTCATCTTTTGATGCTTTAGAAGAAACTACAGTGCATTCCATAATCCCAATCGGTCAAGGACTGGGATTCAATCTTTTTTTTTAAAAGGAGTTGCTCTCTGCCATGATATCAACCTGCATTAATTCTGCAGTGTGGATGCAGGCATTGTTACATTACATTTTAATTACTCTAGTATGGAGTCTGTAGACCTAACTCTGAAAGATATCCGGAAGTGGTACCTGGACTGCTTACTGTTGAATGGTATTAAAATTGCACCATATCATCAAGACACACGCTGGCTGACATGGTTTACAAGCTGAAACTATTGTTTGTTTTAGCTTCTAATGCCCAAAGCCAATTTAGGTCCTGGCTTTGTAAGAAACTGTGTGTCTTGTTATGAACCTGTCTGGAAAAGGGGTCTTTTTATGATGCTGTCACTAGCAAGGGAGCTTTTGATGGGCAGATGAGAAAGGAGATGTGGAATGGATTGTGGAATTGACTTCACTCTGAGTTACAGTTCGTTCCTATTCTTGGGAACTATGCTTCTAACTCCCCTTTTAAACATTGGTTTTATGTTTATTCATTATTTTTATGGTTGTAATTAGCCTTATATTAAATTTTTTTCTTAGTGATGTTTCTTAGCTGCTTTGAGAGTTTATTTTTTCACAAAATATTGGGAGATAAGGTAATAAATAAAGAAAGCATAAGCAGATAATCCATATAGATCTCACAGAACTTGAACTTCATCACACAGACTAGGGCGGGTTACAGACCGCCATAAAGTACATATTCAGAACGTACTAGGGTTAGGAAGGGGCGGTGCTTCCACATACCCCTAACGCTAGTAAGGACTGAGTCCGTACAAAATGGTGGCGGCCGTTCCACACGGCCGCCGCCATGATGGCGTGACGAACGCACCGCCTCCAAATGAGGCAGCACGGACGTTCCACCATCGCTCCACGCGAGGGTGCTTAATGCGCCTTTTGCGCAGAGCAGGAAGGAGCTCCGTTTCAGAGCTCCTTCCTGGTTTGCGTCGCTGGGCGCAGCCTTCAGATGTCTGCACCCAGCAACTCAAGGGAGAAAGGGGGCAAGCGCCTCCTTTCTCCTCCTCCCCGCCGCTGCGGGGTGTCCTTGGGGCTTGAAGCCCCAAGGACACCCCTTTCCAGGCTGTGGGGAAGTGGCCTTTTGCCGCTTCCCCGCAGCCTGCAAAGCGGCGGATTGGGGCCTTGGAGGCTGCCGTTCTGGCAGCTGAGGCCCCAATATACCAGGGAAAGGCGCGCCTACAGGCCGCCCCAAAGGGGTGGTCTGTAACGTGCCTAGGTAACCAAAATGCACCTTGTTCAATTAAGCTACATGTACTACTATAAGAAAACATAGAATCTTGTTTTTATTAAGAGATGGGTCAGAAGTTTCCCTGCTTGTCTCTCATAGATGTGGGGAGATTTTTCTGCTATATTTAGAGATGAGTGTACAAATTTAGGGAACAGTGGTGAAGATGGCGATTAGCATTATTCTTATGCTGGCCTCCCATTTTGCTGTTTATGCTTATAATTAAGAGGCTAAATAGGGGCCTATTTTAGAGACTTACAGCTAAAGCTCGCCACTGAAAATGAAATCCCTATAAATAGCAATCTGAAATTGTGTTCCAGTATTATGGCATGCTGCTGAGCAATAACACTTGCTAAGTGACAAATAGTTTTCAATTGCACGTCCTTCATCCTTTGCTAGAACATTAATCTAAAAGTGAAGGAATGTTGAGTGTCTCTGCCACTACCTTTTTTATGAATACATTATCACTGATCTTAAATCCCATTTAAAACTTCAGATGCCAGATCATATACATCTGGATGCAAAGTACCTGAAAAGCTTCCAGCTTCAAGCCTACTCCCATGTTTTGCCTTGCTCATTTTTAAACAGAATAAGGAAGGCCTTTGTTGAAGCTCTTGGGATTTTAGGGAAAAGTAGTGGCCCCTTCCTGATGTCAAGACATTCACTTTTATGGTGGCTTCTGTGCTATTCGGGTACTTGCACCATTTCATCCCTTTCCTTCTCTGGAAATGAATGGATTTTGAGATGGCCAGGAAATTCAGTATTTAGTCATAACTAAATGAAATAGTTTGCAAAATACCAGGAGAATTATCTCCTAATATAATTCATCTCCCCCAACAAATCTGATAAAAATGTGATCTCAATTCTATAAAGACTCATTACCATACTAGGGATGGGAAAATGAGTCTATATCTGGTCAGTCAGTTTCTAATGCACTAATTCATGGCATTGTTCTGTTCATTTTCTACTTCTTTGCATGAATTTCACTCCTAAAACAAGTCTGATGAAAATATGCATTTATACTTACTTGTATGCAATTTTTCCTAATGGATAAAAATTTTGTATACAACTTTCTCCATTACATTCATCTTGTATACAACCTTTGACCAGTATACACACTTTTGTTGGTAATTCTTCAACTGAGGATTTCTAAACACCAATCCAAAGGATAATGGTATTCAAATGAGGTTGAATGGCTTAAATATGAGGACCAAATTCTCTACAATCACTACCAGTTACATGATTAAAATATGAACAAGAAAAGTTAATAGAGACCTGCCAAGTATTATGATTAGTGTAGCAAGACCCAAATTCCAAGATACATATACAGTGCAATTAGTCACCACTGTTTCAAATCCTGGGAAGTATTCTGCATACAATTTCTCTGTATCCTGAAACATGCCTTGTGTAAATGGCCTAAGCCCAAACTATCCTTCTGTGCTGCCCTTATTTGAATATTGGTGGACTTGTATTTTTCAGTGATATATATTGTTGTAGAAAACAGCCACCTGTGAGCTTCTCTCACTAGCCCACAGCAAACCTTCAGCTTGACAGAGCAGAAGAATGAGAGGGGACTGAAGTTAGTTGAAAAGACAGTTTTTTTATTATGTCGGCAAATCCCAAAAGGAATTAGTATTCCAAAGTTTTGGGACCCAAACCAAAGGAAAATGGCTACATTTATAGGGGTTCAAACAAAGAAGCTTCTCCAATACATTCCACTGGCTGTTTCAAAGTTTAATCTTTCTTGCAAAGATACAGTAATACATTCCACTGGCTGCCTATCAGCTTCCGGGCCCAGTACAAGGTGTTGGTTATCACCTTTAAAGCCCTAAATGGCTTGGGTCCAAGCTATCTTAGGGACCGCCTCCTCCCGTACAATCCTCCCCGCGCTCTCCGGTCCTC
>NC_056524.1:129676589-129677143 GCF_019175285.1 Sceloporus undulatus | reverse complement strand
ACGGTCAGGAGTGCCTGTTATCAGCTTCGGCTGATATGCCAGCTGCGGCCTTTTCTGGAAGTAAGGGATCTCGAGACGGTTGTGCATGCACTGGTAACCTCACACCTTGACTTCTGTAATGCACTCTACATGGGGCTACCCCTGTGCTTGACTCGGAAATTACAGCTGGTTCAAAACATGGCAGCCAGGCTTGTGTCAGGTACATCTAGGAGGGACCACATTACTCCGGTTTTGAAGTCCCTCCACTGGCTGCCTATCAGCTTCCGGCCCCAGTACAAGGTGTTGGTTATCACCTTTAAAGCCCTAAATGGCTTGGGTCCAAGCTATCTTAGGGACCACCTCCTCCCGTACAATCCTCCCCGCGCTCTCTGGTCCACTGGGAGGAACTTACTGCAGCCTCTAAAATCTAGGCTTGAGGCAACCTCCCAGAGGGCGTTCTCTGTTGTCGCCCCCAAACTCTGGAACGACCTGCCGGATGAGATCCATCAGATAACATCATTAGACAGCTTTAAAAAAGCGGTCAAGACAGATCTCTTCCGGCAGGCCTTTCCAGA
>NC_056524.1:129676091-129676489 GCF_019175285.1 Sceloporus undulatus | reverse complement strand
TTTTAATATGTTATACTGTTTAATACTGTCTTAAAGGGGGGAGGGATAAAGTGTTTTTAATTGTCATATTTTATATTTTACTGTTGTTAACTGCCCAGATTGGTTTGCCAGAGGGCGGTATACAAATTATTATTATTATTATTATTATTATTATTATTATTATTATTATTATTATTATTATTAGTACTGCATAGGCTATAATATTCTATTTTATGAAATGAAGGAATGTTAAAGCATAGTGTCAAGTCACACACACTACTGAATTCATTCTATGTTGCAGCTGCAATAAGAGCTTTTTCAGGAGAGGCCCTTCTCTCTCACCCACCATGGTCAGAGGCATATTTGGAGAGAACTTGAGACTGCCCTCCCAAGAAGTATCTTGGAACTCCCTACCAAGA